>NC_061122.1:175973267-176116511 GCF_002878395.1 Capsicum annuum | reverse complement strand
ACCCAACAAGGATTTGAATTCAATTGATCATTCTCAACATAAACAAAACAAACCCAACATGAAATTCATAAAGAAATCCATAAATTTAAACTTAGAAAAGAGATTCTCGGGCTTCATGGATGAAAGGATTCCATGAATGAACACTAAGCATACCTTAGTTCATGATTTCGTAAAGATTGATGGTGAAACCTTCTTGAATTTGAATCCCCAATAGAAACCCTAGCTTGTTCTTGAGAGAAACTAGTATATTTTGGGTGAAGAATGGCTAAATCACCTGTTATTGGGTTTAAATATGGGTAGAAAATTGACCTTTTTAGCCCTAGGATGCATCTTTAATTTCTAAGAAAATTTCTCGATTTTCATCCTTGGCGCGACACACCACTATCGCACCAAGTCACTGAAAAGTGATAAATGGGAAATTGCATGGTGGCGTGATGCAGAGCTATCGCGTTGCCACCTTGTCTACGACCTGGAAGTTTGGTGTGACGTTCCACTATCGTGGAGCAACCCTGGAAATTGACAATTTCCATTTGAGCTATCTCTGCGACACGCTGAAGGCTCAGGTGATACATTGTCTCACTAAAAAGACTAACTCTTCACCCGGGTGTTGAATTTGGGCGAATTTGGTATCGATGGAAAGGTTATTTGATTCCCCACATAATAAAAAGTGAAAATCTTAAATACCACGTGTACAAAAGTGGATTCATCTTTCAAAGAAAGCTTCTAACATTCTTGGGAAACTTTTTCAAGCAAGAAAAGTGTAGGGTATTATAATATCTCCCTTTTGAGAATATTCATCCTCAAATAAGACTGAGTGAGATGGAAAGAATACAAAATAATGTACATACTAAAAATGACTGGCTGGAACATAATTTCATGACTGGCATGACTGATGGCTGAATATAACATATTAAAAGTGTATATCTGATGCATAACTAATAAACTGAATTCATGCATATCTGATGTATCACTGATAATTGACTTATGAGTACATGACTGAATATTCTGATGAAATAAATTTCTCGCAGTGAGAATACATGTCTAATACATAATTACATGCCTGAAATGATATATGAATGCATGGTTGAATATGCAAGGGTACTTAGTACCAAGTTTGTGATAAACATTGAACATGAAACTGAGTAAGACTAAGGATAAATGTTATCTTAAACAAAAATGCTAATGGACCTGAGATTGTCTTACTAAAATGCATGAGCGGAAACATGAGAACCTAACTGAGTCTGGTCTGATACGTGACATATGAACTGAAAATCATGAGCTAAACTGAACCTCTGAATACCTGGCCCACAACTGAGGTTGGGACTTTGAGGGTCAACTTATGAATACCCTCTACTCTAAACTGGATTCTTTATTTGAAGATAAATTTTATTTAAGGCATGAGAACGTTGAGGAAATAATGGGGTATCTCCCCCTTGGGACACTATCTCCTTCTAAGAATGTTCAACCTTACTAAGATACTGGGGTGATGCACAGGGCATCCACGGACTGATTCATGATTGAATAACTCAAGCTGAAAATCTTAAGCTAAAATGAGAGCAAGAGATCTAACAGTGCATATCATGAGTATGAAGGACCTATAAAGTACCTGAATCTATGTCGGGGGAATTTTCTTGATCATGGCGAGTCTGAAGAGCATAAAACCTGTTTTGATGCTGACTACTAGCGGTACTGGAAGTGACGCCCTACTGGCATAGATTTTTTCCCTTATGAGCCCTTACTCTACATTCTTGCAGTGTGTGGCCTGGCTTACTACATCCATAACATACCTCACTGCCTGCTCTACATATACCTAGGTGATTTTTGCTACACTCTTTGCAAAGCGGATAGGTAAGACTCATGTTCTCACTACCCTGGGCCTCAGATCGTGGCGACCCATCATGACTGTCAATCTCAAACTTGGGTACTGGTGCACTAGCTGAACATGGAGCTGGGATTGAAAGCTTATGACTATACGGAGAACGGCCACCACACCCTGACTTAGGCTGAGCAAAGTTAAAACTACCTGTCCTCGCCCTCTTATTCTGTTTTTTCTTTATCTTAATCTTTTGCTCTTCTATCTGCTAAGCATGGGTCATAAGTCTGGCTAAAGTCATGTCACTATTCAGCATGGTAGATTTGCACTCATTAACTATGCTATCATTCACCCCTGACACAAACTTACTCATCTTGGCCCTACTATCTACAACCACATGAGGGGCATATCTGGCTAATTGAGCAAACTTACAAGAATACTCTTTCACTGTCATATTGCCTTGCCTAAGGTTGATGAACTCTAGAACCTTGGATTCTCTAATCTCTAAGGGAAAGAATCTATCAAGGAATGCAAAAGCAAACTCTTCCCACTCAACTGACCCTGCATCGTCTGCCCTCTCTGACTTTTACTGCTTGAACCAAGTGTGAGAAATATCATGTAACTAGTATACAGCTAGCTCAACACTCTCAACAGTAGTTACCCCCATGATGTCGGTCACCTTCTTAACCTGATTTAGGAATTTTTGAGGGTCCTTATCTGACTTAGACCTAAGAAAGGATGGAGGGTTCATTCAGGTAAAGTCCCAAATCCTGGCTGCAGCTGAATTGGCCATTGGGTTGGCCGGAATGACAGCTGGTCATTCATTATGAGTAGGAACTGACTGAGCAAGAGTAGTAAATGCAGCCCTGAAATCCACATGAGAAACATGTTCACCCAAAGGTTCTTTGGGCTGAGGGGCTAACTGATTCCCGTTTCTTCTTTTAGAAGGTATGTTCTGTAGAAGAAAGGAAGGAACAAATTAGACTGAGAGTTTAACTTTGAGCTTATACTCACTGGCACGACACAAATACCGAAAGAAGGGAAACTATTCCTAAAACACCTCATAGCCTCCTACACATAAGTGTGGTGCACAACTGATGCATATACAAGACTCTACTAGATATGGGTTTTCAGACTTCTAGGACACTGTTGAACCTTAGGCTATGATACTAAGTTCATAACGCCCCAAATCTGGTACCCAAAATGTTATACGGTGCTCATAATCCTGAAGGACCACAAGCTAACCTATGACTGATATATGTAACTGAGCACTGAATAATAATAATAATAATAATATCATAAATGCAAAAACATGAACCGAAAGGCCATAAGGTTCAATACTGGTACATAACTGAAAATATGGTATAATAATACCAAACCAACTGAAATAACTATCTGAATATGTTGTAGTCTAAAAGCCTCTAAACTGTCTGAATAAGGAGTTGATGGGACATGTCCCCAACTAGCTCCAACTACTAAAATAAACTGAAAACTAAAATAGTAACGTGAACATTATGTCCTTGAAGGATGAGGACTTACTGCTAACTCTGATTGCTGAACTGGGATACTACTGGTTATCTGGAGCTCGTGCTTCTAAACCTATGGTATAAGACATCATAGCATAAATGCGTTAGTACTTTGAATGTACTGGTATGCAAGTGAGGTAGGTTGAATGCAATAGGTTCATATGCATGAACAATACTGACTGACTGACTAACATGAATGTGAGAATACATGCATATATATATGTAACTGTAACTTAGATCATGATAGGACTGGATACTGAGTTCTGACTGCTGAGTGTACTGACATTGACATCTGAGTCACTAATGAGTGAGAAACTAATACTATATTACTGAATGTTGAGGGACTGATACTATGTTACTGATACATGGATAACTGTGTCTGACAGTTCTGATTATGAAAAATTGGTTTGGTTGACTGTACTGACAGTTATAAAGCTAAATGCTAATAAAATAAGTTTAGATAACTGATATAACTGATAACATGAGTGATTATATCTGACTGTCCTGAATCTGATGGAACTAGCTGAGTTTTGTACTGTATCTGAGTAACTAAATCTGAGATCAGTCCTATCTAGCGGGTGATCTCTAAGTCTGATGATACCGTTATTGATTAACCATATTTGAGATTAGTCCTTCCTAGTGGGTGATCCTTGAGTCTATTTAAAATAATAAGGATTGATTGTATCTGACAGTCATAAATCTATACTACTGAGCTAAATTAACTATATCTGATAGTCCTAATTCTATAACTGAAACTGCGGGATGTATTAATCTAACCGACATGCCCCATACTAAGCTAACTAGGGCCCAACTTGTAACCCCATCTGGAAGGGTGTCAGTGTCACACCACTGTTAAAGACAACTATTGTGGAGTCAGTCCTAATCTAGTGGGTGACCCCTCGGATCAGTCCTATACATTTGAATGTGCAAACGGGTGATCCCTGAGTATGTTAGTCCTATCTAATAGGTGAAATATCGTACCTACATTGGCTACGTAGTTCTGGAACTTAGGGATTTCTTCTAGGGATCTCAGTCCTATCTAGCGGGTGAGTCCCCATTCCTAGGCTCGCTCGGTACTGAATCCTACTCTCATCTGAAATCCACTGAATTGATAAACTAAACTGAGTCGATTAACTAAACTAAACTGATACTCGATGAGAAGAAACTGACATAGCATGGCTTACTTGAACACATGACCAACAACACAATTCATTATTCATATATTGAAGCACTTCATCAAACATATGATATGCAGAAGATTTTACATACATGGGGATTTCATGATATCATACTAGTTGGGCATTGTTCCTTCATCTAAGCATTTAATCATACACATGGTAGGCATAGCACATGTAGCCAACATTATACAATAATTAATAGCCATGATTCATCTCTAATTTCATCATCCTAGGGTTTCTTTATAGGTTCACATAAATATACATCTATACAAATCAATTCCATATAAAATTCATCACCCAACAAGGATTTGAATTCAATTGATCATTCTCAACATAAACAAAATAAACCCAACATGAAATTCATAAAGAAATCCATAAACTTAAACATAGAAAAGAGATTCTCGGGCTTCATAGACGAAAGGAGTCCATGAATGACCACTATACATACCTTACTTCATGATTTCATAAAGATTAATGGTGAAACCTTCTTGAATTTGAATCCCCAATAGAAACCCTAGCTTGTTCTTGAGAGAAACTTGAGAGAAACTAGTATATTTTGGGTGAAGAATGGCTAAATCACCTGTTATTGGGGTTAAATAGGGGTAGAAAATTGACCCTTTTAACACTAGGACGCATCTTTAATTTCTGAGAAAATTTTCCAATTTTCATCTTTGGCTCGATCACCACTATCGCGCTAAGTTACTGGAAAGTGACAAATGGGAAATTGCATGGTGGCGCGACGTGGAGCTATCGCATTTCCACCTTATCTGGGGCTTGAAAGTTTGGCGTGATGTACCACTATCGCAGGGCAACACTAAAAATTGACAATTGCTATTTGAGCTATCTCCGTGACTCGTTGAAGGCTCAGGCGATACACTATCTCACTAAAAAGGCTCTAACTCTTCACCCGGGTGTTAGATTAGGGCGAATTTGCTATCGATAGAAAGCTTATTCAATTTCCCACGTGATAAAAAAAATGAAAATATTGAAAATACCACATGTACAAATATGGATTCATCTTTCAAAGAAACCTTCTAGCATTCTTGAAAAACTTTTCAAGCTAGGAAAAGTATGGGGTATTACATAACGCCTATACCCTAGTTAGAAAATAAGGACCAAACACCTACTAGATATCATTCTATATTTTATTAATTATCTTTTTATAAGGTATGTGTGTATGACCACCCCAAATAGGTAATAATAATATGCAATCCCGCTTGTGGTTAGAAAACTCTAGGGTGAGTATTTCCAATTGTTCTATATAAGAGTATATGTAAACTTGGTTCCTACGGTGAACTATTTTTTGGCTATAAAAGGTTAGTATATGACTACAACTTATGGTTGAAAAAGAATTATTGACTAGTTAGACCTATGTGGTGATTATCTAGACTATTTTTGCGTATTAGAATACATGAAGTAAGCCAGTTTGGTTAAAAAGGTATTTGTTAGACATGAAGCAGGTAAGAGTAACACCCAAATATCAATATGAATGCATGTTTAGATGCCTAGTCTTGTTAAATGCAGAAATAGAGAGCCGATCAGAAGATATACACTTGGACTAACCTAATGCATTTGTATTATCCTTATTAAAATAAGAGGTAGTTTGTTATGAATATGTATAGAGTTTTAGTGGCTTATCAAAATTGTCATGAAGTATAAGGTACCTTTTTTCATTTGAGTCCCTGATATGGAAATTCCCTTGATGCATAGCTTATCTAAATTTTTTGAATAAAGGTATTGGATTGCCATCACTTGTTGAGACACAAGTTTTTATCCCTCCCTTGTTACGAAAATTTAGTTAGCATGGATAGACCTATCTAGTTAATCGCAAAGTGACTAACCTTTAGATATTTTAGTAGTATAATATAATTTTGCATGTACTTGACATTTATGTGTGAGTTGCTATAAATAAGAGTTTATGTGTTATAGTGCCTTTAAGTTTTATTTGTAATTTGTTTATTTAAACTTTTATATGGTACCAAACATTGATTGTAATGATATCCTAGGTCAGTAGAAAAGATAAGGTTGATCTTGACCTCCTACTCCTACAAATGAACTATTAAGGATTTCTTTTCTATCATGGCCCTGAAACACTGATAAGGAGAATTCATAGGAGCTTAAAAGATAATATAGGGAAACTAATTGCATGTGCTTTTAGTTGAGTAACAAACATGAGTAGAACTATCCCACCAGTGATTTAGTACTAGCGGTAGTATGCTCGAAATTAATAGGTTAGAGTGACCCCATAAGATATCTCCTAGCTTTCAAAGAATCTGGTCTGTTACGTAATTAGACATGTTACAAGTTCTATAGCTTGTCTTTTTATAGGTCATATGTCTTTTGTGGATTATTTTCTCACTTATAACATATGTCATGGAATACTTGCATGTAGATGTTATCTACTTCATTGAACCCTCATTTATAGCTATATATGTTTATGGGAATTTGCCGTACATGTAATTATGCTAATTATTTACCATAGATCTCTTATCCATATTTTTATTGCATCGCAGATTAACTTGACTATGTGTTATAGGCATTAAAATTAGTTCTCATGAGTTAAAGTATCACCTATAACTTGCCTACATGTTATACCTTTCATAGACTATTTACCTATATGCAATATTCCTCATAGCCTATATGCTTTGTATAATTATTCATGTGTTAGTCTAGTTATTCATGCTCTAGTCCACTTACTCAATGTGATTTGTGTTTCATAGTTCACTTTATTATCATGTTCATTCTTGTAGCCCACTTGTTTATGTATTGTATAAATTATCATAACCTAGTCCTCTGGATTATGTGCTCATCTTTCCCAATATTTTATTTCACTTGCTCACATACTATAAGTCTTTCAATTCACCTGCCTATATGTTACAAGTCTCATAGTTCATTTTATAATATTTTTAATGGTTCATATGCTCATTTGCTACATGCTTTAATATTTTGCTTTTACATAAATCCCATATTTCTATTACTTAGTTGTCCACATGTCACAAGCTTATTAGGTTCATATATTTGTATGTGAAGTGCTCTTTTGTGTTGATCTGCATGTGTGTCATAGATTTAATGCGACTTATCTGCATATTATATTCCTCTCTATGCTTATTGATGTGAGTGTTAACATAGTTGGATAAAGCTTTCTCATATTATGATATAATGAGAATGGTATGTAGAATAGGATAGGCATATGAATGAATTTAAGTATAAAACTTACTCATAGGTGGGTAGCTTAGTCTAATAACCTAATATAAGGTGCGACACAAAAATGCTAGTTTTATGTTGACAACTATTGCTCTTAAGAGAATCTTCTATGAGATAAAACATGGAATGAAAGGAAAGTTGAGCCCAATATGTTAGACTAAGAATCCTATGATTCCATATGTCCATTTTATAGAAATTTATGGGAGATCCATTCTTCATTGTGCTCCCTTAACTATAGTAAATAACCCTACATATCATGTAAACAAGTCACCATAACCATTCTTAATTGCTAAGGCAGGAAGTTAGGGACAAAAGGTTTACCTCTATTGAAGTATTATGGAAGAACTAGGATATAGAATAAGCCACTTGAAAATAGAAGATGGTAGAAATTCTAAATCCCCTCCTCATTCCAAGTATCAATGAGAGGATCTTAGATCATGTGCTCCCCTATATGATCCTAAGTTCTACTAGCAGATGTTCATTTGATATGTCATTTACAAGTCGTGTGTTCATGTATATTAAATTTCATAATTCTATGTATTCTACTTGTTTATATAGAAAATAAGGGAAATCATGCAATACTAAAATAGTTTTCATTAAGTTACATGGTCAGGAGAGGGGTTTTACTTATCATATTCTCATTTCATGTTTTATATCTATTAATATGCCATGTGAGTTTTGTATACATTATTTTAGTTAGCCCAAAGCTTTAGTGTAGTATTATTTACAAAGGAAACTCTAGATAAAAAAAAATATTTTGGGGGGAAATTCTAGGGTTAGTCTAGTCATTAGCTATACATTTCATTCGAGGACGAATGATCCAAAGGGGGGGATAATGTAATGCTCCGTACATCCCAAACATATACCAACATAGCATAGATGAAAGCATTTAAACTCGAGATAGGTATTTGAGCATAAAGTTTAAGTTAACTGTTAAGTTGAGGGATCCAAATTTTGGAAAAATTAAGAGAAAAAAAGTGAGGTGCTTGCTTAACTTAATTAAGCTAGTAGGTGCATTACCTACTTATACTATTGGACTGAATTGAGGCCTATATTATTAGACATATTAAAGGCCCAAATTAAGTAAAAGAAAAAGGGAAAGATGAGCAGCCCAACACCTAATCTACTTAAGGCCTAAATGTCCAGCCAAATACCTATTCTATTAACGGCCCAATATGGTCTGATCCAATTAGAAATAAACCAAGTAGGTGCATCACCTATTTGGACTTTTATAGCAGTTTAAATATCCAAGTAGGTGCATCACATACTTGGACTAATTTTGACCAATATGTGGCTGGAAATGAGCAAAAAAAAATGCATTCAAGTGGAAGGATTTATAAGGTCTAATTAGTTCATTTTCTCTTCATTCTTACTTGTAAAACAATCAAATTATAATTAGCTCATTCTCTCTTTTCTCTCAATCCTAAAATAACTGCTTTTTTTCTCTCCTAGGGTTCTTGAAGAAACCCTCTAAATTTCTAGCCAAGGTAAGTGAAAATAACTGTGGTTTATATTTAATCCTATTATGAGAAGTTATGGAAATCAATTGATTGTTTTATTTGAAGTATAGGACAGCCCATTTTGCCAAGCTTGGCAGTCCACTTCTCTTTAATCTCCAAGATATTTTTGAATAGTATTTGGTTCAACTTGAAGGGAAATTTAGCGTCTTAATAGAGTACACTTTAAGAAATCAAATTTCAAAAATAAAGGTAAGGTTACTGCCCTAATTTACCCCTCCTTTTTTATAGGCCTTGATGGAGGATTTTATATATATTGTTGTTAAAAACTCACGGGATGGTGATCAAAAGTCGTGAGTTCAATATCTTATATTGTTTTGAAGGATTTTGGGACTATTTAGGTGATGTCTATAGGTGTTGTTGTTAGAGGCAGTGGGTAACCTTATAGAATGGTGAAGTGGAGTTGTATTAAAGTATAGAAGGAAGGTGTGGTGATATACCAAGTATTTAAGGGGGATGAACAGTCTTACTGCCCGTCAAGTGTTTAGCTACTATTTTACAAGGGTTAATTATGATAGTTGCTAATATTAGCTCTATTATGTGCTTATATTGTAGATTAACACCTTAAAGGAAAGAAGGCTAATTCATTGTAATAATCAGGTTGCGCAATAAGGTATGTAAGGCTATTCTAGTTCATATTCTTTTTCATGGTGTCATATACTAGTATACTAATAAAGTGAGCTTCGTAGATGATCTTTCATGTTAAAAGATACATTGTGATGGTGTACCAACCCCACTATAGTTAGTCGACCTTTTATTTACTGCCCATAGTCTAAAAGTATGTCAAAGTGTTACATGTTTCTCTTATATGAGTCAATAAGATCCAAGATTATACAAGTTAAAGAGTGTCACATGCTAGATTACAATCTGTCCAAAATTGCTTTAATTGATTGTATACTTCTTTTGGCTATATATGTTCTTTTTTAGAATATCATTCCCATCGTGTTTGGGCATAAGGTGACCTTATAGAGGCTTTAACAATTTAGTATATAGTTTATATGTCCTTATATAGGATATATATTTTTTCCTAATTAGAATCTTCCCACGTTCTTCAATAGTTTCCATTCTCACGTGCCCTTCTGTTTGTTATTACCTAGTAAGTATTTATTATACAGTCCAAACCTCTTTTGTCAAGGAGTTACGTTTCTTAACTTGGTATGCACATATTCCCCCATTTGATATGTCTAAATTTCTACACTTGAATCTGCCCCAATTGTAATATGCTAGGTAAGATCACTAGAATCTGCCACAACCCATACATACTATGTAATGTTACTTGCTTACTAGTTATACACCTTACTTGGTTATTTGTTGCAGGTCATCATCTCCTCGCTTGTCACATGCCTTCTTGACTTATTAGTAAATATGTTTTATGCCCAGCGAGGCTCATGGTGTCATATAAGTTCCAAAGTATAACCCTAATTTGCTATATCATTGTTCTTGTCTCGATCGCATACCTTCTTTTATTAGTTCATAGATCTAAAGCTCAACAATGTTATGACCACCAAAATAACAATCTAAAAGATTAAAGACGTGATGTAAACTAAATATCCTTATGTGTTAGTGGTAGCTCAGAGGTGAGAGCCTAGCATAGGATGATCTCAATTTATTAATTTATGGATGGTACCTCAGGGGTGGAAAGAACACCTAGCATGGGTCGATCCTATTATTGGGTGGTATCCCAGGGGTGAAAGAAAAGCCTAGCATGGGTTAATCCCAATTTGTGTATTGATGAGGAACGTATCCCAGGGGTATAATACCTAGCATGGGTCATCCTCTTTTATCACTGATTAGCTGGTCATATGTATCACATGGCTTACAAATATTATAAAGCAAAGAAGAGTAAAGTAAAGAAAAGCATGTAATGTACTGTCTTCCACAAGTGTAAGTAAAGGTGGTTTGTTCATCCTTATCTATATGTTTATATATATTGACCCCGAGTTTTATTAATTTCTTATTTCACTTATGGTTATCTCATGCCTTACATATTCAGTACATTACTTCGTATTGACATCCCTCATGGGGGAACAGCATTCTATGTTGCAGGCACAAGTTTTTAGCGAGTAGATCTCCCCAATAGAACACAAGATACTCAACGACTGTTGGTGAGCTCTAAGTTGATTCGAGGCCTTGCCAAGTCCTTATCATATATATTTTGATGGATTTGTAGTAACGGATTCCATTAGATGCTTTGTAGATATTGTAAAGCAGTTATATGTATTCATAGGTTTATATGTCATCTGTATCGATTTGGCAAATGAGTTGGTATTATATCTATATCTTTTTATCAGTGATTCCATTTATTTAGTGATTTATTTTCCCATTTAGTTTATTTTTATAGTATATGTTCCTATAGTTGTTGTCCACCTCATCTAGAATGGGGTGTGACATGGCCACAAAAGAATTAGAGGAGTTTGGGTTTATTCTCCTCGACTAGTATTCGCTCTCCTTACCCAAAGTGGTAGGGTGATCATTGGTCTCAGTTTAGTGGTGGGTTTCGGCCACCAGGCGCTCAATTCTAGACTAATGGTGCTTAGTCGGCTTCTCATTACAGATTTGTGGTCAAAGTTATCGTGGTCGGTGTGATAAGGGGTGAAATATGTGTTTTCATTATGGTTAAGTTGGGAACATGCAGCGTGAATGCCCCTCTCTAGCAACTTCTCTGGCTAACAGTGCCTCTATTAATACTCCACCTTCTCCTGTATGAAAGGGTGCTATGTCTGCTTCTTCTTCTATTTTTGGTTCCTAGTATTGGTCAAAAATACTTGTATGCACTTGCTACTCACCAGAATTTTGAGGCATCCCCTGATGTTATCATGGGTATGTTGAGACTTTTTTCCCGTGATATGTATTATTTTCTTGATACAGGGTCTACTCCTTCCTATGTGACCCCATATATGGTTGTACATCTTAATTGTGGTCCTGAGAGTCTACCGATTCCTTTTTCTATTTCTACCCTAATTGGAGACCCGGTAATTGTTAGAAGAGTCTATAGGGGGTGTGATATCTTTCGATGTCAGAGATACTCTTGTAGACTTGATAGAGTTAGACATGGTTGATTTTGATGTGATTTTAGGAATGAATTGGTTGTACTATTGCTATGCTACCTTAGATTGGCGGACCTATAGGGTTATGTTTAAATTCCCTAATGAGCTGGCCATTGTATGGGAAGGTGGTTTCTAGTTCCTAAGGGAAGATTCTTTTCTATATTAAAGCTTGAAAGTTGATTGCAAAGGGGTGTTTGTATCATGTGGTCCGAGTTAAAGATTCTAACTCAAAAGATCTTTTCTTAGAATCCATTCTCGTGGTTAATAAGTTTTTCAAGGTGTTTCTCGATGATTTTCCTGGTGTTCCTCCTGATAGGAAAATAGATTTTGGCATTGATCTTGTTTCAGACACTCGTCTGATTTCTATCCCTCCCTATAGAATGACTCCGGTGGAGCTAAAAGATCATAAGGAACAATTGAAATACCTCTTAGATAAAGGTTTTATCCATCCAGTATATCTCCATAGGGTGCTCCCATATTGTTCATGCGCAAGAAGGATGGTTCCCTTCATCTATGCATTGATTATTGTCAGTTGAGCAAAGTGACCGTAAAGCATAAGTATCTTCCTCCTAGGATA
Source organism: Capsicum annuum (assembly GCF_002878395.1). Taxonomy (NCBI): domain Eukaryota; kingdom Viridiplantae; phylum Streptophyta; class Magnoliopsida; order Solanales; family Solanaceae; genus Capsicum; species Capsicum annuum. The sequence goes on along the minus strand of NC_061122.1, from coordinate 176,103,649 downwards.
GATGATTTGTTTGATCAACTTCAGGGTGCAAAGTATTTCTCCAAGATTGATCTTAGATCGAGTTATCATCATCTTAAGATTAGGGATGTGGATATCCGTAAGACTTCTTTTAGAACCCGGTATAGTCACTATGAGTTTCTTTCCATGTCCTTTGGGTTGACCAATACCCCAAAAACATTCATGGATTTAATGAATAGGGTCTTTTGTCCATTCTTGGACATGTTTTTCATTGTCTTCATCGATGATATCTTAGTGTACTCTACGAGTTAGGTGGATCATGTAGATCTCGTCTGTGTTGTGTTACAAACCTTAAAAGATCATCATTTGTATACAAGTTCTACAAGTGTGACTTTTGGTTGAAAGCCATAGCTTTTCTTGGTCATGTCATATCTAGTGAAGGGATTATGGTAGATCCCTAAAAGATTGCGGCTGTTAACAAATAGCATAGACCTACGACCCTATTTTGATAATTGGAGCTTCTTAGGTCTAATAGGTTATTATAGAAGGTTTTTGGAGAGTTTTTCCACTATAGCTGTCGTGTTGACCAAGTTGACCAAAAAGAAGGTCAAGTTCTTGTGGTCTGATGCGTGCGAGGGTAGTTTTGAGAAGTTGAAAGATAAATTGACTTTGGCTCCGATTTTGACCTTGCCTAAGGTTAGTGATGGTTTTGTGGTGTATTGTGATGCTTCTCATGTCAGTCTCGATTGCGTGTTGATGCAACATGGTAGGGTGGTGGCCTATGTTTCTAGGTAATTGAAAGTTTATGAGAAGAACTACCCCACCATGACTTAGAGTTATTAGTCGTGGTCTTTGCGTTAAATATTTGGCGGCATTATCTTTATAGTGTTCATGTCAATATCTTTTCCAATCATATGAGCCTTTAATATGTGTTTACTCAAAAAAAGTTGTTCTCTAGTAAAGAAGGTGGCTTGAGCTATTGAAAGACTATGATATGAGTCTTCATTACCATCCTGGTAAGGCGAATGTAGTCGCGGATACTCTTAGTAGATTGTCTATGGGAATTTTATCCCATATAGATGAGGATAAGTGAGAATTGGGGAAGGATTTTCGCCGTTTGGGTATAATTGGGGATAAGAGTAATGTGGGTCAACACAAAGTTGTGGACTTTCTGATTGGTGGTGATGGTATCTTGAGATACCAAGGCAAGCTATGTGTTCCCGACATCAATGGATTGAGGAAAAGGGTAATGGTTGAGGCTCATGGAGCCCGTTATGCTATTTATCCCAATTCCACCAAGATTTATCATGACATTAGAGAGTTCTATTTGTGGAGTAATATGAAATGGGATGTGGCTAACTACGTAGCCAAGTGTATGGTGTATCAACAAATAAAAGTTCAACACATGAGGCCGGTGGTTTGTAGTTTGTGCCAAGAAATTGTGTTGCCTGAGAGGAAGTGGAAGGCAATTAATATGGATTTCGTAACCAGTATTCCTATATCTTGGAAACAATATGATTCTATTTGGGTCATCGTTGATAAAATGACCAAGTTTGCCTATTTCTTGCCTGTGAGAACTAATTTCTTGGCTGAAGATTATGCTAAGTTGTATCTTGCGGAGATCGTGAAGTTGCACGATGCTCAAGAGTCTATTATCTCGAATCTTGGTCCTCTATTTTCATCCTACTTTTGGAAGTCATTCCAAAGAGGTTTGGGAACTAAGGTGTGTCTTAGTACTGCATTTCACTAGTAAACGGATGGGCAACCGGAGAGAACTATCCAAACATTGGAGGATATGTTACGGGCTTGTGTGATCAATTATAGTGGTAGTTGGTATGACCACTTGCCTTTGATTGAGTTTGCTTATAGTAATAGTTACCATTATAGTATTAGCATGGCACCTTTTAGGGCATTGTATGGTAAGAGATGTTGATCTCCTATTGCATGGAATGAAGTTGGCGAGGGTAAGTTGCTTGGTCCCAATTTAGTTCACCAAGCCTTAGAGAAGGTGAAAGTGATTCATGATAGATTGAAAACCGCTCAAAGTCGCCAAAATTCCTATGTGGATGTGAGGCTTAGATACTTAGAGTTTAATGTGGGTGATCAGATATTCTTGAAAGTATCTCCTATGAAGGTATTGATGCAGTTTGGTAAAACGGGGAAGCTTAGTCCCCCTATGTTGGTACCTAATTATTGTAAAGAGGTTTGGCAATGCTGCCTATGAGTTGGAGTTACCTTCTAGTATGGACTCCATTCACGCAGTTTTCCATGTGTCTATGTTGCGGAAATGTGTGGGTGACCTTTCTTTGGTTGTCCCCTCAGAAGATGTTCGTATCTCAGACTCCTTGTCCTATGAGGAGGTCCCGATGAGTATATTGGATCGGAAAGTTTGCTGGTTGCGAATGAAAGAGATGTCATCGGTGAAGGTTCTATGGAGGAGCCAAATATCTGAGGAAGCTACTTGGGAGGCGGAGGAGGACATGAAGTCCACGTACCCACATTTATTTCCCATTCTAAAAGCTTGTATAGGAGGTATGTGTTTGTAACGTCCTGAGTTTGTACCCCGGATGCTACATGGTGCTCATAGTCTCGAAGGACCACAAGCTAACCCATGACTGACATTGCTACAATAACTGAATAGTAATACTGTATATATACGGAAATTAGGCAGAAACTTGTCGTAAGGTTCAATACTGAAATAAAACTAAATACAGTATAGTAATACCAAAACTGAAATATTTTATTGAAAATACTCTAGTATAAAAAGCCTCTATGTCTGAATTATGGAGTTGATGGGACAAACCCCCAACTAACTCCAACTACTGAAAATTATACTGATAAAATGAAATACTAAAGAAAATAATCATGTCCTCGAACTATGAGGACTCACCACTAACTCTGACTGATGAAGAAATAAACTGCTAAGGGTGCTCGGGAGCTCGTACATCTAAACTTATAATATAAGACATCATAGCAGAAGAGAAAAGTATGCGTCAGTACTTTGAATGTACTGGTATGCTAAGTGAGGTAGGCTAAAATAAATGGGTTCATATGCATGAACAATACTGACTGAATGATATGAGCGTAGCTGAATGAGATTACATGTATGAATACGTAAACTGTAACTGAGATCATGATAACACTGGCTACTGAGTTCTGAATACTGATTAACTAATATCTGAGTTTACTGATACAGTACTACTGATAACTGATTGACTGTATCTGACACTCCTGATTCTATGGAACAATACAGAGTTCCATTCTGAATTGAATCACTGTGCCTGACAGTTCTAATTCTGTAGAACTAAACTAAGTTCTATACTGAGACTAGAACTAAAACTGAGACTATGGGAGGTAATCATCTAACTGACATGCCTCTTTTTGAATAGATTGGGGTCCAACCTGTAACCCCAGTTGGAAGGGTATCAGTACTATGCTACAGGTAGAGACAAGTTGTGAGTTAACCATCTCTGACAGGAAGCTCTTTCATCAACCCTCGCTAGCAGGAAAACACGTGTGAGATGTATCAACCATAATCTGGCAGGAAGATATCTCAACCTACACTAGCTACGTAGTTTTGTAACATAGGGATTGCTACTAAGGGTCAAACCCTCTACTGTCAGGAATGCCCCCATCCCTGGGTTAGCTCGGTGCTGAATCCTAGTCCCAACTGAATAGACACTGAACTGATTTCCTAGTTCATACTAAGCTTGATTGAACTATTAGTAAGTTTACTGAGTCCCGTTGACTTATGGAATACTGCTGAATTCTGTTAGCTAACTGAGTTTACTGAGGTCTGAACTGAATGCTGACCTAGATGGGACTAATAATGAGTATACTGAGTTTTTCCTGAGTCATGTAACTGACTAAGAGTACTACTAATCATGACATGACTGACATTATTCTGTAACTGACATTGGCTCTAGGTAAACAGATAAATTGTCGGGTGTTAAATACGCCCAGGACTCGATAGCATAAAAAGTAAAGAATCACATGACGTTGCATAGCATAAAAATGCACAGTTGTTCATAATGCATCTATAGAGGTATTGTATCAAACACTTGCATGGGATGAACTAGTATACATACTATCATGATATAATCTCATTATTACATTCACATGAGCAGTTCATGAAACACTTGGATGGCATAGTATATGCACATAATACTAAACAACATGTGAGCATCATGATTCAATTCTAAATTCACAATTCCATGGGTTTCAACATGAATTCACATGATAAATCACATATATCAATTAATTCTTCATCAATCTTGTAATAAATCATGAAATAGGAAACCCAATTAAAATAATACTCATGAATACACTTTAATTCCAAATCATGGGAATTATGAAATCAATCTACTTGAAGTTTAAAGAGTTTCATAGACTCCAAGGGTGGAACGAACCCTTGGATGAACACTTCACATACCTTGGTTGCTAAATTCTTGAAGAACAATGGTGAAATCTTGAGTCGTGGCTTTGAAATTAAATCACCTAGGGTTCTTGTTCTTGAGAAATTTGAGAGAAAGTGAGTGTATTTGCTTAATGAAGGTTGAATCTCATGTTTTAGGGTTGAATAGAGGTAGGAAAAAAACCCAAATACCCCTAAGGACATGGCTTTTTAATAACTGAAAACTGAACTGTCGATGCGTAGACCAACGAACCACATTGTTGACATCGATACTATGGCCAAAGTGCCGCATCGAGTCCTGTTAGTTTACTAGAATTTGCACTGAGCTGAGGGAAAAATCATCTGTCGACGTGATGGACAACGCGACGCATCAAGATCGCGTCGACTTACTATTTTGGTCACTCGACCATAGTCTAAACGAGGTCCAAAAAATCCAAAACTTGTCCAAGAACACCTACTTACATTCCTAATCATGAATCAATCTAAAAATCGATACTTTAAGGTCATAAGAGTCATGAAATAGAGTTTCCAACTTATGAAGGCCAAAATAATACCAAGCCTGAATACTTAGCTAGAATTTATCTAAGTCTAGGACCCCTTAACAAGCTTTAAGGGACTGAGTTAAGCTTAGGATTTTGCGGGGTATTATAATATCTCCCCCTTGGGAACATTCATCCTCGAATGAGACTGACTAAATTGAGAATACTGATAGACTGGATTTAGACACTGGATATGCACAACTGAAGCATGATTTCATGACTGAAATTACTGATATACTGAATTATTATACTGTACATGCATATCTGATGTATGAGTACATAGATGAACATGATTCATGAATGCATGATTGGGATTACTGATAAGCTGAGTTTATATACAAAACATGCATGTCTGATGTATGAGTACATGACTGAATTGATTTATGAATGCATGACTGAGTATGCAATGTTAATTGATACCAAGTTGGTAGCTGTATCTGAAAATGAGACTGAGTAAATTTAAAGGAAAATTATTACCTTGGGCTGAGTCTGAGTTTGCGGAGAAGAGGTAAAGATGCTTGGTTTGCATGTCTGCTTCTACTTCCCTAGTAGCTCTCTCAATGGACTGATTCCGCCAAAGAACTTTGACTAGAGGGACTTCTTGTTCCTTAGTCTGCGAATCTGAAAATTAAGGATTTCGATTAAGATCTCTTCACAAGAGAGGTTGTTCTGAATATCTATGCCCTCTATAGGGACTACGGCTGGTGGTTCACCTATGCATTTCTTAAACAAGGAGACATGGAATACTGGATGCCCTGAAGATAAGTCTAAAGGCAACTCAAGCTCGTAAGCTACCTTTCTGAAATGGCTAAGAATTTGGTAAGGACCGACATATCGGGGACTGAGCTTCCCCTTCTTGCCAAACCTCTTCACTCCTTTCATAGGAGAGATTTTAAAATACACATAATCACCAATCTTGAACTTGAGATTCTTTTTGCGCATATCTGCATATGATTTCTATCAGCTCTGAGCTGTCTTAAGCCTTTCCCTGATCAGATGAACCTTCTCTAAGGTGTCAAACACCAAGTCAGGCCCTACCAGTGCGGCCCCATCCACTTCAAACCAACCAATGAGAGATCTACATATCCTCTCATAGAGTGCTTTAAATGGAGCCATCTGAATGCTAGAATGATAGTTGTTGTTATATGCGAATACAATCAGAGGCAAGTGGTCATCCCATCTACCTTTAAAGTCTCTCGCACATGCTCGCAGCATATCTTCTAAAGTCTAAATGGTCCTTTCTTCTTGACCATCTGTCTAAGGATGAAAGGTTGTACTGAGGTGAACTCAGGTACCAAGACCCTTTTGGAATGCCTTCTAGAAATAAGAGGTGAACTGGGTACCTCTATCTGAGATAATGGACAATGGAACACCATGCAATCTGACCAACTCCTTGATATAGAGTTTGGCGTAATCCTCGACTGAATAAGAGGTATGGTCTGGTAGAAAATGAGCTGATTTGGTCATCCTATCTACGATGACCCAAACTGAATCGTGTTGACGACGAGTACGATGTAAACCCGTCACAAAATCTATGTTCACCTCTTCCTACTTCCAAGTGGGAATACTAAACTCCTTTATGGACCTACTAGGCTTCTGATGCTCAATCTTAACCTGCTGACATATCAAGCAATTAGCCACAAACTCTACAATATCTCTTTTTATCCCGCTCTACCAATAGATCACCCGCAAATCACAGTACATCTTAGTGACCCCTGGATGAATAGAGTAGCGCGCACCATGCACTTCTATAAGAATTTGCTGCCTTAAGTCATCTATACCTGGAACACATAGCCGACCCAGGCAGTGCAACACACCATCTCCCTCTTGGGAGAAAAACTCTACTTTCTGATCTCTGACTGATTCCTTCAACTTGACTAAACTGGGATTCCTATCCTGCTTTTCCTTTACTTCAGAAACCAGGGATGATTCTGAACTACTCTGTACCCATACACTACCTTCTGCTGAATCAACTAAGCAAACACCTAGTTGGGAAAGCTGATGAACTTCCTGAAATAACTTCTTTTACCATCCTCCACGTGAGAAACACTACCCATAGACATCCTACTGAGAGCATCAGCCACTATATTAGATTTACCTGGATGATACAGGACACTCATGTCATAATATTTCAATAACTCCAACCACCTTCTCTAACGGAGTTTTGGGTCTTTCTGGGAGAACACATACTGCAGGCTCTTATGGTCAGTGAATACATTAATGTGCACCTCATACAAGTAGTGCCTTCAAATATTTAAGGCAAAAACTACTACTGCTAACTCAAGATCATGAGTAGGATAGTTCTTTTTATGGGGCTTAAGTTGTCTAGAAGTGTAGGCTATGACCTTACCTCTCAACATTAAAACACACCCCAAGCCAACTTTGGAAGCATCAAAATACACAACAAAACCATCTGAACCATATGGCAGGGTCAAAACTGGAGTTGTAGTGAGTCGAGTCTTAAACTACTGAAAACTCTTTTCACAAGAATCTGACCACTGGAATTTGACCTTCTTCTGAGTCAATATGGACATAAGGGATGCAATAGATGAAAATCCTTCAACAAACCATCATTAATAGCCGGCCAAGCCCAAGAAACTCCTAATATCTGATGAAGAGATGGTTTTGGGATAGTTTCTTACTGCTTTAATCTTTTGGGGATCAACTCTAATGTTATCACCGAAAATAATATGGCCAAGAAAAGCTACTGACCTTAGCCAAAATTTGCACTTACTGAATTTGGCGAATAGCTGATGATTTCTGAGAGTTTACAATACTATTCTGAGATGGTCTACATGATCATGCTCACTGCGGGAGTAGACAAGAATGTCATCTATGAAGACAATGATGCACATGTCCAAGTACAGCTTGAACACACGGTTCATCAAGTCAATGAAAGTTGTAGGGGCATTGGTAAGGCCAAATGACATGACTAAGAATTCAAAATGACCATATCGAGTTCTAAAAGCTATTTTTAGGATGTCACATTCCCTGACTCTGAGCTGATGATAGCCTGATCTGAGGTCTATCTTAGAGAACTAACTGACACCCTGAAGTTTGTCAAACAAGTCACCAATTTTGGGAAGGGGATACTTGTTCTTAACTGTTACTTTATTTAGCTGACGATAGTCTATACACATTCTGAGAGAACCGTCTTTCTTACGCACGAATCAAATAAGAGCACCCCATAGGGACATACTTGATCTGATGAATCCCTTATCTAAGAGATCCTTTAACTATTCTTTTAATTCTATGAGTTTTGCTGGAGCCATTCTGTATGGAAAAATAGATATGGGCTGAGTATCTAGAAGAAGGTTTATTCTGAAGTCGATTTTCCTTTTGGGAAGAACTCTGGGAAGATCTTCAAGAAATAAATCAAGGAATTCACATGCTACAGATACTGACTCAAGAGTAGGGGCTTCTGATTTAGAGTCCTAGACTCAAACGAGATGGTAGACACATCCATTAGATATCATTTTCCTTGCCCTAAGGAAGGAAACAAGTTAACCCCTAAGTGTTGAAGTACTACCCCTCTACTCTAGGATGGGTTCATTTGGGAAATAAAACTGGACAATTCTATTTCTCTAGATGACTGAGGAATAGTAGGAATAAATCCAATCAATGCCAAGAATGACATTAAAATCGATCATCTCTAATTCAACTAAGTCTGCTGAAGCGACTTTCTGAGATATCATAACCGAACAGTTCTTGTATACCCACCGGGCTATGATAGATTTACCAACTGGGGTAGAGACTGAGAAAGGCTTTGCTAGAATTTTGGGACTGACTCCAAAGTCAACAGCTATATAGGGAGTAACAAAGGACAAAGAAGCTCCTGAAACTAGCAAAGCATAAACACTAGCAAAGAATAAACCCTAGCAAAGCATAAACATACAAATGATAAACTTGTAATGTACCAGTGACCACATAAGGTGAACTCTCCTGATCTTTTTAGGACTGAAGAGCATAGAGTCTATTTGGGCATTGCCAACAGGTGGCACTGAATACGGCACTATGCTAATTCAGCTGACTCTGAAAACCCACCTAAGGATACTATCTCACCTTATGGCTTGGCTTGATACATCCAAAATATATATCACTGCCAGCTCTGTAGATACCCTGGTGGTTTCTGCCATACTTCTGTCAAAGGAGATTGGTTCGGGCACTGCTAACACTACCCTGAGGTTTAGGGCCTGACGCCCTATCTTTATTTCCATCTTTGAATTTTGGCACAGGAGAATTGGCTGAGGACGGAGCTGGAACTAAGGATTTTGGGTAGAATTAAGAACGATTCCCACCCTCTGACTTAGGCTAGGCGAAGTTCAAACTACATATTCTTGCTCTCTTGTTCTCTCTCTTTTTCTCTTTATTCTTAGCCTTTATTATATGCTGAGCATAGACCATGATCCTGGATTTGTCCATCTCCTTAATCAATATTGCAGTCCTACACTCTTTGACTACACTGCTAGACACGCCAGAAACAAACTTACTCATCTTAGATCTGTTATCTACTTCTACATGGAGAGCATATCTGGCTAACTTATTAAACTTGAGAGAATACACTTGCACTGTCATATTGCCCTACTTCAAATTTATAAATTCTAAAACCTTTGCTTTCCTCAACTCTAGCGGGAAGAACCTATCCAGAAAAGCAACAACAAACTCTTCTCATTCAAGGGGCCCTGTATCTGCGGCCCTTTCTGCTTTCTACTATTTAAACCATGAGTGTACCACATCTTGTAACTAATATGCAGCAAACCCAGCACTCTCAACAGCAGTCACCCCCATAATATCTGTAACTTTTTGCACCTGATCAAGAAATTCCTAAGGGTCCTCATCTGACTTAGACCCAGTAAAATATGGAGGGTTTATTTAGGTGAAATCCCAAATCTTAGCAGCAGCAGTATTGGCCATTGGGTTGGCCAAAACAGCAGTTGGACATTCATTTTGGGCTACCACAAAATGATCTAGGGTGATGAAATCTACTTTGAACTTAGTATGGGAGACATGTTCATCCAGAGGATCTGGCTACACGGGCTGGGGTTCTGGATGTTCTCTCATTCCTCTTTCTTTAGTCCTCTTTGGAGGCATATTCTATAAATAGAAGAGAAACTTGGATTAGATACAGAGTTTAACTGGAGGTCATGCTCACTCGCATGATATGAGTACTGAAGAAGGGAAACTTTTCCTAAAATACATAATAGCATCATGTCCATAAGTGTTGCATACTACACACCCATGTATAAGAATCTACTAGATATGTCTTTCAGACTTCCTAGGACTCTGTTAAACCTCAGGCTCTGATACCAAGTATGTAATTCTCCGAGTCTATACCCCAGATGCTACACAGTGCTCATAGTCCCGAAGGACCACAATCTAACCCGTGACTAGTACCAACTTCAATAACTAAATAGTAATACTATAAATATGCAAAAACTAAGAGAAAACTTGTCATAAGGTTCAATACTGAAAGAAAATTGAATATGGTATAGTAATACTAAAACAAAACATCTATCTGAAAATACTCTAGTTTGAAAAGCCTTTACTTTTTGAATCATGGAGTTGATAGGACAAGCCCACAACTAAATCCAACAACTGAAAACTGTACTAATAAAATGAAATACTGAAGAAAATAATCATGTTCTAGAACTATGAGGACACACTACTAACTCTGACTACTGAAGATCTAAACTGCTAAGGCTGCTCGAGAGCCTGTGTGTCTGAAGCTATGATATAAGACATCATAGTGAAAGAGAAAAGTATGTGTCAGTACTTCGAATGTACTGGTATGCTAAGTGAGGTAGGCTAAAATACATGGGTTCATATGCATGAACGATACTGACTGAATAACATGAGTAAAGTTGAATAAGAGTAATGCATGAATATCTAATCTATAACTGAGATCATGATAACACTGGCTACTGAGTTTTGAATACTAATTAATTGATATCTGAGTTTACTGATACTGTTCTACTGATAATTGAGTGACTATATCTGACAGTCCTAATTCTGTGGTATAATGCTGAGTTTCGTGCTGAACTGAGTAACTGTGTCTGACAGTCCTGATTTTGTAGAATTAAACTGAGTTCAATATTAAGATTGGAACTGAAACTGAGATTGTGGGAGGTAATCATCTAACCGACATTCCTTTTTTTAATAGATTAGGGTTGAAATTGTAACCCCAATTGGAAGGGTGTCAGTACCAAGCCATGGGTAGAGACAAGCTGTGAGTTAACCCTCTCTGATAGGAAGATCTTTTATTAACCCTCGCTGAGAGGAAAACACGTGTGATATGTATCAACCATAATCTGGCAGGAAGATATATCAACCAACACTGGTTACGTAGTTCTGTAACATAGGGATTGCTACTAATGGTCAAACTCTCTGCTGGCAGGAATGCCCCCATCCCTATGTTAGCTTGGTGCCGAATCCTACTCCCAACTGAATAGATACTAAATTGATTTTCTAGTTCATACTAGGATTGATTGAACTATTACTGAGTTTATTGAGTCCCGTTGACCGATGGAATACTACTAAATTCTATTAGCTGACTGAGTTTACTGAGGTCTGAACTGAATGCTTAATTAGACGGAACTAATATTGAGTCTACTGAGCTTTTCCTGAGTCATGTAACTGAATGAGAGTACTACTGATCGTGACATGACTGAGATTATTCTATAACTAACACTGGCTCTAGGTAAACAGCTAAGTTTCGAGTATTAAATACCCCCAGGACTCGATAGCATGAAAATTAAAGCATCACATGACCTTGCATAGCATAAAAATGCACACTTGTTCATAATACATCTATAGATGTATTTTGTCAAATACTTGGATGGCATAAACTAGTATACATACTATTATGATGCAATCTCATTATTACATTCACATGAGCAGTTCATCAAACACTTGGATGGCATAGTATATGCACATAATACTAAACAACATGTGAGCATCATGATTCAATTCCAAATTCACAATTCTATGGGTTTCAACAAGAATTCATATGATAAATCACAGATATCAATTAATTCTACATCAATCTTGTACTAAATCATGAAATAGGAAACCCAATTAAAACAATACTCATTAATACACTTTAATTCCAAATCATGGGAATCATGAAATCAATCTACTTGAAGTTTAAAAGAGTTTCTTGGACTCCAAGGGTGGAAGGAACCTTTATATGAACACTTCACATACCTTGGTTTCTAAATTCTTGAAGAACAGTGGTGAAATCTTGAGCCTTAGCGTTGAAATTAAATCACCTAGGTTCTTGTTCTTGAGCTATTTGAGAGAAAGTAAGTTTATTTGCTTAATGAGGGATGAATCTCGTGCTGTAGGGATGAATAGGGGTGGAAAAAAAACCCAAATATCCCTAAGTATGCAACTTTTTAATGACTGAAAACTAGATTGTTGACGTATAGACCAATGCGCCAAATTGTTGGCATCGACGCAATAGCCAACGCGTCACGTCAAGGCCATGGCTTATTGGAATTTGCACTGAGCTGATGGAAAATTTATCTATCGATGTGATGGATGGTACAACGCATCGAGATTGCATTAAATCACTATTTTGGTCACTCGAATATGGTCAAAACGAGGTTCGAAAAATCTAAAACTTGTCCGGGAACACCTACTGACATTCTTGATAAAGAATCAATCTAAAGATCATTACTTTAAGGTCATAAGAGCCGTGAAATAGAGTTGCCAACTTACCAAGGCCAAAATAATACTAAGTCTGAATACTTAGCTAGAATTTTTCTAAGTCTAGGACCTTTTAACAAGCTTTAAAGGACTAAGTTAAACTTAGGATTTTGTGGGGTCTTACAGTGTTATTCTCCTTACTTTGATGTATGTATTTGATAGACAATTAGTTAAATTCCTCAATCTTTGAATTGAATTATGCCTTTTTTAGATAATGGATTAAAGTTCTCAATATGTGAAATAATTTATGCCTTGTTAGCCCATGAGTTAAAGTCCCTAATGCATTGCATAAATTCATGTTTTCAAATATGATGGGTTAAAGTCCCCAATACTTCGAGTTGCTTGATGTCTTTGAAAGTTGATGGGTTAAAGTCCCTAAGTTGTGAAATAAGAAAGTGTTGATAAGCAATGAGTTAAAGTCCTGAAGTCGATGAGATAAATGATTGATTGATAATGAGCATAATATGTGTTGTATCCTTGTTGCGTACTTGTTTTGACGCTGATTAAAGTGATGTGTGATGATACGTTAGCTTGTGTACACACTTACCTTACCCCTCATTTGAGGACAAATTATCCAAGTGGGGAAGAAATGAAACGCCTAAACTTGAACCATTGAAAAATAACTTCATTTTTATGCCTCTGAGTTGGGTACGACTAAGAGACTTGAGTCGTACCCATGGTCATGACTCGTACCCACCTTTCCCTCCTATTTCATTCTTTGATCAGTCCATAAGGGTATCATATTATTTCCTATACGATGTGACATCCCCTTGGTCATAACCAATGTATGCGAGTCAAATACTACTCAACTATATAAAGGGAATCCTCAAACCAAGTAGACTGTTTTTGTCACTAGTGAATATTACAAGTATGGGGTGAGTCATACCATTTGGATACGACTCAAGGGTTCCCACTCGTACCCTTAATAGTGTGTGTCACCTAGGAGGAGCCTACGGTAAGAGTTAAGTTACCACTCGTACCCTAGGATACAATTGCTAAGGGAATCGTATGGGGGAGGCGGACCCCTACACGAGCTCACTTGGCAGCTTTTAACTAAGGACCTTTTAGTTATTTCCCTTGCCTAAAACCCTAACCCCTCTCACTATATAAGTCATTATAACCTCCTAATTCTTTATTCTACAAGACTCAAACACTCTTAAATGCTCTAAAAGCCTCTTGAAGTAGAATTAAAGGCTAGGGTTTGGAGAGATCTCATCAAGTGGAAAGAAGGAGCCAAGATTGTTGGTGTGTGTGTATCTCTTCCCCTCTTTAGTATCTTTAAACCCATGTATTTCACACTTGGATTAGTAAGTGTACATGGTGGTTCTGAAATCAAATGAAAAGGGTTTTATTACCTCATGATGTATGATGTTGAATCTTTCTTAGGCTTATATTTATATGTTATATTAATGATAAATTGCATGTGTGGGTGCTTATTGTATATTGATTAACATAAGGATCTTGATTAACCCCAATATTGATAATATATACCTTGGAAATGGCCTTGTTAAAGGTATGCACCCAAGGTGTTTGTGAAAATATCTAAGTTATCTAGTTATATGTTATTGATGTATTGAACTAGGGTAATGGCCCAAATGAACATGGATGAATAATAAATGATATGTTAAAGAAATTATGAACCATGTGTGATAAAATTGATAACCTTGGCTATTGTTTAATAAAAGGGTAAAGTCCCTAGATATAAAGATGAACTTAAATTATAGGTTGAACCCAAGTGTGGTGAGAATGTGGCATAGAATTTTTGTAAGGGTCTTGATGACCATAACTTGACTTATATGTTTAATTAAGCAAAGGCATTGGCCTATTGAGATGTTGAGCAATGAAGGTTCCCATAAGGACCATGTGGTCCTGTATAGTGTTGAATTAGCTAAAGAGATTAAAGTTCATAAATATAGTATTGAATGTATGTTGATGAATCAGCAAAGAGCTAAAGTCCCAAATACCAACTAATGATAGTTGAGATGGTTTGGGGTCAAAGTCTTTTGCCTTATGTGATGGCTTGAGGTTGAATTCCCTTACCTTATGAATGGCTTGAGGTTGAAGTCTCTTGCCTAATAATATTGCTCGAGGTTAAAGTCCTTTGCTTAAAGAGATCTCTTGAGGTTAGATAACCTCGCCGAATAGAATGACTTATGGTTAGAGTCCAAGCATAGAATGAGGATTGAGTCCCTTGCCTAATGTGTGAGCATGAGGTCAAAGTCCCATGCCCAATTGAATCTATGGACATGTAGTTGAAGTCATATGTTAAATTAGATGTGTGTATGGCTAGATCCCATTGTTTAAATGATTGCATATGCGGTTATAGTCCTTGGCTAATAAATTTATAAGCATGGTTGAAGTTCCTTATATAAGTGAATATGAATATAGTTAAAGTCCTATAAGTGTGGAGGGTCGGAGTCCCCCACTTCATGTCTAATGAATGAACGATTGAGAATGATGATGAGCCTTTATATCTTAATTAGCATGTGATATGTCTTAATGTGTGGATTAATGTGTGAATGTGATGAAATGTGATATATTAACTTTATATTGATTGATGATGATATTTTATCACTTATCCTTGAATTACATGGTAGCGTTCCAACCACTAACCATCTCCGGACGCTATGTCCCCATGCGACATAGGGGCCAAAGCATCTTCTTCTCTTCCTACGCAGTGATTAGTAGATTGAAGCGGTTCGTGCATTGACTTGAAAATTTTCATCTCTAGGTCTCTTATGATTAGACTTAGACTCATTTAGACTTGGTTTAGCTATCGTCAAAGGCTTGTCCCGACATATGCATTTGTTGACTTCAATTTTGTAGAGAGGTATTGTGAACAACTGTGAACTTGGTTGTGAGTTAGGTAATATGAACATAAATGTTGACTTATGATATTACTTGTTCAAATCTTAATTATGAGTTGGAGATCCTTCGACTCCTATAATATGATGAGATGTGCAAGTTGGGTTAGTAGGGCGACCTCTAATTCATGTGAGCTTGGGTTCCTATACGACATGGCCCGGGGTTTAGGTCATGTCAACATTTTGGCAAAATTTTTGCAAATAAGTAACACAGATTCAAAGTTTTGCGTGATATAATATTGAATTTCATAATAGCATACAGAGATACAACAATAACTTGTTACAAAGTTTTCATACTATATGATTAGATACTATCACCATTGAGGTAAAAAAGGTAGATGCAATTCTTTATTACTACTATTATTTCCATCTATTAATTAATCGATTAGTTAAGGTTAATTCAATTAATAATTCAAGCGCACATTTCATTAGCTATATTATCTGTTGTTTTTGGAATACACATTGTTCTAATATTTTTTTACTTTAGAGTACCTGAAAGTAGTAACAACAATTTTATAGGCATCAAAGGTATTTTTCAATAGCGCATTTGGGTTTTATTAGAATATATATCTTATTCAACCTCACAACTCTTGGAGATTACCTATATGCAGATGATCATTGGTGCAATGGAAAAGCATATATGAGAAATTATAAAACTTGCAGGGTACGAAAGAATAATATTATGTCCTCATTAATTTATATCACCATTTTCAAGAACTACCTCCGTTCTTAAATGGCTTCGTTGGGCCCGCTTTCGATGAGCAAGACTTTAATCATCCAGATACAATCCTTTGGATTCAAGGTGTTGATACCCACAACTTCGGTGATAGGATCTGTTGTAATAATCTTTAAGAAAATAACAATAGAATAATAAGAACATATAATTTCAAATAGAGGTAAATTTGTGAGATGAGAAAAATTGTTTCTGAATATGTGAATCTTGTTGGTAAGTGGATAGATAAAGAAGGTTGTTATGAGCAATATAAATTATAATATATTCAACTAACAGGACACATAGAACGATAATAATGTATAATTTCATAATAGAGGTAAATTTGTGAAATGAGAAGAATTAAACCTGAATATGTAATACGAGAATAATTACAGATATGGACTTATGAGAGTGTGTATTGGACCTGAGCCTTGGTGTGTGCAATTGAAGTGTAAAAGAGGCCCAAAAGGAACACTAAAACAGTCCAACACTACACTTAATCTACGTTTGAGGGGCGCCCCTTAGTGGAGGGGTCTTTTGGTCATTTTAGTTTATATTATGTAATACACTATATAAAGAACAATGTAGGGTTTCAATAGTTTGTTTTTGGATAATGTTGTAAGTTATAAGAACACAAGTCCTCTCTCCTTTGAGTCACAAACCAAAACTAGGTCAAGAGCTAGTGTGGAATCACTAGTGATTGTGTATTGCTTGGAAATATTGATGCTTAGGAGGTGGAAGTTTATCTTGTGTCACATAAGAGATAGGTTTTTATTGCGTGTGGTGTTAAGGGTCCAAGAGTGTAATAAGCTCTTGGGTTCTTAAGATTACATCTTCAATTGTTTATCTATCTATCTTTTTATATTATTGTAATCTTTTATTCATATAGTTCTTGTTTTCTTGTAACTCAAGCCGTGTCTCTTGTTATTGTTATCATATTGTTCTTGTTTCTTCATCTTATTGTTGTAACTTAGTTTGGTTGGCTGATTTGGTGTCCAAACACCTTGTTATTCTTGCCCTATTATTGTTGTTCTTGTATTATTGCAAAGTAGAGGCTTGTGTGTTGTTGGGCTCTCGGGTTTGGCTTGAATTAGTGGACTATTTTTGTGTCGTTTCTTTTGTTTCTAAGTTTTTACTTTATCATTTGATATCAAATCTTGTGGTTGATTTTGTTCCAACAAAATCAATTGATTTTGTTCCAACAAAATCAATCTTGGACTTACTAGAAAATTCAAAAAAAAAATGTGCTTGTTCTTGTTCTTGGCCGAGAAGCTTGTAATGTTCTTATTGTAGTCTTGGCCAAAATTTGTGGAGTCTAGGTCTAGGATTTCTTTTTTGTTATTTTTGTTTCTTGTGTTAGTTTCTTGATTCACTAACACTAAATGTGTCTAGATCTAAACTTGAGCTTGAACTTATTAAAGTGTTGTTGTGAACAAGGTATGGACCATGTGTTGATGTTGTTGTTATAACTTGGCCGAATGTTGAACTTGTACTTGGGCATGTTGGTATTGTAGATCTTTATAGGTTATTGTTGTGTTCTTATTGTTCATCACAACCTCCATCTCTTGTAAAACCGAAATACAACACCAAAGAAACTTGGCCGTTGTGGGTGGTCTTGTTGTTGGCCTAATTATTGTGGACTTATTATGGTTCTTGGGAAATTGTTGTTGGTTCTTGTTATGGTTGTTGTGTTCTTGAAGTTCTTCACCATATTCATCACCTTGTTAACACAAAAGTGAATGTTAGATCTTTGAAAGGTGAAATACAAGGTGTAGTACTTGTTAAGTCTTGAAAGACCCCCAGCCACCCAAAAGACTTTACATTACATCTCTACCACTTTCCATAAAATAAGGGTCTATGTTTTAAGGAGAAGTACAAGTTTAGTCAAAGACTTTTGAGTCTTGAAAGTTGAATTGAAAAAAGAGCTCCAAAGACTAGTTTGTATTTTCCTCCATTGAACAATTTCCACCAAAGTCCAAATTTTGAATTGTGAATTAAAAATTATTGAGAACCGAGGCCAATCACAGACTTCCACGCCACCAATTACTGTTCACACAATAAATTTTAAGCTCAAATTTTGATATTTTAGTTTCAATTGTTGTTTTCTTAGTTTTTTTTGTTGATTTCAATACTAATTTACAAGCTAGTGACAATTTACTAGATTGTAAATTGGTTTTGAAACCGTTCTTCGTGTATACATTCCTTTGTGTGTCTTATTCTTTTTGAGTCATTGTAATACTTGGTCTACCTCTCAACACCTCACGAAGTACAAGCAAACTTACCAAACTTGTGAGATCAAAAGTGAGAAATCTGAGAGACAAAAAAAACTACAAAGAGAGTGTGAGGACTATGCCTTGTACAACTAACTTGTTTGTTATTTTGTAGGTAAATTTGTGGCTCTAATGGATAACAATGTTCTTAGTGCTATCTTGGCCGGGATTGAAACTCTCAACCGAAGCATGGTAAAAATGTAAATGAAGGTGACAATATTTGGTGAGAAGTTGGACCATTTAGAGAGTCGAAAGAGTTCTCATGCTTCTACTCCTCAACTTAATGTTGCATTAAGTGAGCATGACCAAAACACTTCCACCACCAATGCCCTTGAAACTTTATCTCCAAAGTTCAGTCCTCCAATACAACCATAAAATTCCATAAGCCAAGCCACCAAGTACCCTCAAAATCGAAAACAAAGTAGACTACTTCCCCCACAAGTTGATCAAGTCCAACAAGAAGGACTTGGAAACTAATTTCCGCCCATCCAAGCTCCACAACCAAAGCTCCACATGACTAAATCAATCCTCCCTACCAAAACTCCACTTCACCAAAACTGATATATCCATATAGAAGAGTATGGTAGAAAGGAACATGAATGACATGGAGTTTACAATGATGCTTTTATGATGGAAGAGAAGTTGAGGGGAGAACCTAGGGATCCACAAGGAACCTGCCACTAAGAAAGGAGGCGGTATGTGCTTCGGATGAGATTGAAGACAAGGCTCAAGATGGAGAGAAAGCTGAGGTTCAAAATGAAGATGTTGGACGAGACTTGTGTTATTGAGCTCTTGAGTTTCTCATGTTTTTTTGCGGACTATTTTGTGTTATCTCATATTTTGCGGGTTGTTTGAGTGATTTCTTTTGAAGTAGCTGATTGAACGAGGTGAAGCCGTGAATTTGTGGACAAATTTCTCTCAAGATGGATAGGATGATACGAGAATAATTATGGATATGGACTTATGAGAGTGCGTGTTGGACCCAATCCTTGGTGTGTGTAATGAAGTGTAAAAGAGGTCCAAAAGGCACACTAAAACCGTCCAACACTATATTTAATCTACACTTGATGGGCACCCCTTAGTGAAGGGGCCTTTTGGTCATTTTAGTTTCTATTATGTAATACACTATATAAAGAATAATGTAGGGTTTCATTAGTTGGTTTTTGAATAATGTTGTAAGTCATAAGAACACAAGTCCTCTCTCCTTTAAGGCACAGCCCAAAACTAGGTCAATAGCTAGTATGGAATCACTAGTGATTGTGTATTGCTTGGAAACATTTATGCTTGGGAGGCGGAAGCTAATCTTGTGTCACATAAAAGATAGGTTTTTGTTCTGTATGGTGTTAAGGGTCCAAGAGTGGAATAAGCTCTTGGGTTCTAAAGATTACATCTTCAATTATCTATCTACCGATCTCTTTATCTTATTGTAATCTTGTATTCGTGTAGTTCTTGTTTTCTTGTAACTCAAGTCGTGTCTCTTGTTGTTGTTATCATATTGTTCTTGTTTCTTCATCTTATCGTTGTAACTTAGTTTGGTTGGCTGATTTGGTGTCCAAACACCTTGTTATTCTTGCCATATTCTTGTTGTTCTTGTATTGTTGCAAATCTGAGACTTGTGTGTTTTGGGCTCTCGGGTTTGGCTTGAATTAATGGACTATTTTTGTGTTATTTCTTGTGTTTCCAAGTTTTTACGGTATCAATATATGAATCTTGTTGGTATATGGGTAGATAAATAAGGTTAGTGATGAACAATAGAAATTATAATATATTAAACTAACAAGACACATTAAGGTAATAATAGAATCGACAAAAAGCGAAATAGTTGAATGTACACCTCAATCTAAGTAGACTCATGTATACATTAAGCTAAATTAAACTAAGTTATTTAAGCTGGCATAACAAGTAATATATTGTGTTTAAATTAACAATGTAAAAAGGGAGAGGTGATATACAAGAAAAACCTAAAAATAAAATTATTGAAATTGTGTTGAGACGATTGATGATGAAGAATGGTAAACCAATTATGAACAATGAAAAACCACAACCGTTTATAATAATGAACAATGGATAAAACACAAGCATTGAAGGACAAAATGTACAAACCAAACAGGAGATGAAATAGGTAAACCAAATCAAGTAGGACAAAAAAAATGGGTATTTGTTTTGGTGAAACAAACCAAGTAGGACGTAAATTTGGGAAGAATTTAGTTTCATGAAAATTTTAATCTATTTATTTTGAGAAATTTAATTGTAGGGAAAATGATAAAGACGATTTTGTCTAAAGCGAACTCTTTTAATGAAGGATAAAAAGTTTAAATCACTTTTCTGAAGGTCTTCACACTTTAATATATTATAGATAGATGTGTGTGTGTTAAGCGCGTTTTAGACACACAAATACAATTAATAATAAACTTGTTTGTATACAAATATAAATGATAAATTATACATATTCACCGCTAAACTATTCAAATACTAATGATAAATTTATTTAAAATATATAAGTTGCTACAAAAAATGTAAAATATAAAAATATATAAATATAAAATACAATAAAAAGTAAAAAAAATACAAAAACGACAAAAAAGAAAAAAAAATGAAAAAATAAATGAAAAAAAAAATGAAAAAAAAAAAATAAAAAAAAAATAAAAAAAAAATGGAGGAAAAAAATGAAAAATAAAAAAACAGAGAAAAATAGAAATTTTTTTAATCATTCAAACCTATTTTGAGTTTCGAAACTCATTTAAAAAAATTACATATTTCTAGAAATAGAATCTTCAATTAATTGAGTGAACATGATTTGAGAAATTTGAAATTCTTTTACCTTTTTAAATCCAGTTGTTACCTAAAAATTAAGGCAATTAAGTGTATTTTTATATGCATTTGATGTTATCTTGCATATCAAATATATTACATATTGTTATTTAATATAAGAAATAATAGTCCGAAAAATACCTGTACTTTGCCTAAATTTGCAGTTGCGCATACTGAACTTTGAGGGGGATATTTTAAAGATTTTAAAGTGGAATTAATTCCCTCCCCCCCCCCACCCCACCCCACCGAAATGCTATACCCAATTTTGGCAGATGAAAGTGTAATACACGCGTCAATCTCATATTTACACATGTATTTTTAGTTCAAAATTAATTTTTATTTACTTTCTTCTCCTTTCTTATTCTTTTCAGTATTTTCTCACCAAAATCTAGATTCTTAGTTCTTGAAATTTGATTTTTATTTAGTTCATACTATATTTTAAAAAAATCTTTTTCCAAATTTCAAATTCAAATCGAAAACCTTCAAAATTGCAGGTTGCATTTTTCCTTTTTTTTTCTCCCTTAGCATTGAACGAAGGCTGGTGGCTACCTTGTTCTACCTCACGCAGGAATGGGCATAAGCCCCTTTAAAATAACACCGAAAATTCTTAATTTGGGCAGATATCGCACCTCGGCATTCAACATTGAATCTTCCTTGTCTAAATAAATGTTATTCAAATCCAATTTTACATCTTTCATGGTTAATCCTAATTTCAAAAATTAAAAATTAGTGAGAAAAAATTAAAAAATAGTAAGAAGAAGTTTTAAACAAACAAAGAAAATCAAGAAAGATATCAAAATTCTTGACGAAAAAATCTTTCCTTCAACAATAGAGATGGAATTGGGAGAAGAGTAGAAGAAAGAAGGTAAGGAATTGGGAGAAGATTAGAAGAAATGAGGTAAGGAATTTAATGAAAAATGTATAAAATAAAGAAAATTGAGGAGCTATGTGACAAAAAAAAGGTAATGATTTTTTAACACTCTCATGTGTTCAATGTGCATGAATTAGACGCAATGGTTCAAATGGAATATATATGTCATTTAAATATGAAAATAAGTCTAGGGGTAATAGGACCTCCGCAAAGTTCAGTATGCGTAATTATAAATTTAGGAAAAGTACAGGTATTTTTCAAACTATTATCGCTTAATAAAATTAACAAAACATTGCTATATATCTGTTGTAAATATATACCATATATAGCGAATGTCTACTTTATCATATATAGTGAATGTCTATTTATGAAAAAAGTTAGAAACCCCAAGGTTAGTTTTTTCCTATAAATAAAGGGATTTTCCTTCATTGTAATTCACTCATCAAGAATCCTCATGAGAAATAAAGAAGTCTCTTCTCTTCTTTCTTCTTGTATTTACTTTATATTTCATAACACGTTATCAACACGAGACTCTGCCAAATAAGGTGATTATAAATCTAAAGTTAATTTCAAGGTTAGTTATTCCTTATATTATTTGTCTTTTGCTACTAATGATATAATTATTGTTGGATTTAAGGAAAAATAATTGGTTTAGAACCACTTATGCTTTCAATATGTTCATAAACGAAGTTGTTAAAAGATATGATGATGAATTTAAGTCTCGCTTATTAAGAGGGTAAGACATTGAGTTAAAAGTTTCAATGCACCATGATGATAAAATATTGGGTTCAATTCCCACCGATTTATGCCTAAGATGTCTTTATATGGATAAGACGTTGAGTTTGAATATCAATGCACCATATTAATGATATCATGATGGCTAAGTCAAAAATAATATGTATTTGATAAAAAGTCATGAAACTTGTCCGTTGAATATACTCTATTCCATGAAGTGAATGTGGTAGCAATATATGATAAGTCTGAAAGATGACAATTTGCTCCATTCTTAAAGTGGATGTGGTAGCAAACAATTTTATCCATTCTTGAAGTGAATATGGTAGCAATATATGATATCTTTGAATGATATATATGTCTCGGTGTGTTCCTGAAGCAATATCATGAAAGAGGTTAGAAGCTATCAGAATTTGGTAGGCTTAAGGCACGATTATATTTCATTCCTGGGGGATGAGAAGTTTATTAATGCAAACGTGCACCTGATTGTGATGATATCACAACTCACCTCTGAAAAAGGCTGAATAATTGAGAAGAGTTATTTTGAAATTTATTCATGTAATAGTATATTTGAAATTTACTAAAGTAAAAGGTACATGCCATGGTAAACTTAGAGTTTTTTAGAAAAAAAGTTCATCAAATTGACATGAACGATTGCGACATCTTAAAGATGTGCATACTGAGTATTTAACATATATTGAAGATTAGAAAATTTTTCATTACTTTTAATGTTGCTTGTTCTCATGATAAGTTGGTTGGACCAACTAATGTTGGGATTGGATCCCTTAAAATCTAAAAATTATAAAAGGTGAATATGGGTCCGTTCACCTGTCATGTGATATGTAAGATGATCACATGTACATGTATTATCAACCTGCAGTTTGATATTCATAGAGTTACTTACTCAATAAAATTAAGTTAAGAGCATAATTTTTAGATTATGTAATCAAGACAATTCATCTTGATAATGCAAATTAAGTTGGTGTTAAATGCCTTCAATAAATAGTTGAATCATTGCTTATGAGAACAAAACCACATGTGTTGGTCTGAAGTATTATATATTGCATATAATAACACTTGTTTGCATTAGATAAAAAATTATGATAAATACTTTCCTCTCAATTGGTTCAAGGTCAAGAATCAATTATTCTATCTAGTAGTTTTGATGTGTGGTATTTGATAAATAAATATACCATAATTCATAAAGATGGATTCCTCAAAGAAGATGGAGGATATATGTTAGTTTTCCTAACATAAGAGGGAGATTATAAGCAGCTATGAAATATGTTAGGAATTATCATCATTCAAAAGATAATTCAAGTCAAATACTAAAAGCATCTCATATTAAGCTGCAATTGCTCCTATTTTATATCCTTAAAGGTAGGGGTGTGCAAAAATCGAACCGACCGATAAACCGAACCGATAAAAATGTTATTGGTTTATTGTAATTGGGTTATTGGGTTAACTGTTTCTTAATGGTTTTATAAAAAAAAAATTATTGGGTTATTGGTTCGGTTCGATTTTTTCTTATTGGGTTATTGGGTAAACCGATAATCTAATAAGAATATATATATGACTTATTATATATTTCTCTTTAATTTCTACAAATTAACAAACATATTATTTCAATTATACAAACTCTTGATTTCTCCTAACAACATTTAGTTCAAACTTAAAGATTCTTGTAAATTAAAACACATCATATAGGATTGTTGGTTTCAACTAAGATTCATTTTTTTTTTCTACATGTTAGTTACTACTATTTTTATTTTATTAGTATTTTCTTATCGGTTAAACCAAAAACCAAACCGTTAAGGAATAAAAATCGATAAACCGAAAATTGATTAAAAAATATCTTATTGGTTTGATTATTGGTTTAGCATATTTAAAAACCAAAAATCAATAAACCGAACTGATAGTATATAAAACCGAACCGAATCAACCGATGCACACCCCTACTTAAAGGACAAAGTCTATTCATGCATGAAGCGTGGCAGTTGGGCTGCACATCGATTGGTTCGGTTCGATTTTGAAAATTATTGGTTTTACATATTCATTATCGGTTTGCATGTATGCTAAACCATTAAATAGCCATTAAGATATCGGTTAATTTATTATTGATTTATCGATTTTTCATTGTTATCGATTCAGTTATCGGGTTAACCGTTAACATTAAACATATCTAATTTGAAGTCTAAATCTAATAAGCTACTGCTATGCACAAAGTCCCTAGCACAAAGCCACAAATAAAATACAAAACATTACAACTCTAAAGTCACAAATTAATTTAAAACTGCTAGCACAAACAGAATAGAAAAATACAAAGTTAAAGTCACATGCTCACAAAAGTTGAAAATTAAGTTCAAATTCCAAAGTCCAAACATAGTAATAATACTAATTACTACTCAAGTTTGAGCTCGATACTGCATCCTCTCCAAACAACGATTAACATGATTCCTCAAGCACATAGTCCTAATATGTCGTGGATGGTAATTATAAACATTACCACAATGAATACACTTTACTTTGCACCCTCCATCATCATCTTCTTCAAGATTTTGATAGTGATTCCAAATAGGTGATCGAACTTTAGGACCACGATGTTGAGACATGATGAACTTAATTAATAGAGAAACAAAGATATTAGAAATACCCCAAACAACTTTAACTATATAAGATAAAATAAAAGGAAAAACCCAAAACCCAAATACTATCTCCTACCCCCAAACTCTCCCCTAAAACAGAAAAAATAGAAAGTCTCAACTAGTACCCCTATATCCTATGTTCCAGTTAAGTTGGTTTTGATTTACTCAATAGAAAATCATTTTCTGTATAGTCATGTGGGACTTCAAATGTTTGTTTTGTGTTGAGATGAGTTAAAATACACAAATTAAATATTGACCCATAGTTTATCTCTTCCTATTATGACCAAATTTTGTAGACATAGTTCCTTCAATTAGTGCAAAAGGAACTTAGTTACTGCTCAGACATGTTACTTCACGTAGATACGATAGCTTACGATACTGAAAGAAAAATACTTCAATAGATATAGCGGGAGCTTAATGCATCAGGCTGCCTAAACTTTAATGGAACAAGCTGAACTAAATATTGGCTCATAGTTTAACCAGTCAAATTATATTCTGCCCAAATTTTGTAAATGTAGTTCCTTCTGTAGGTGCAAAGGAATTAGCTTAAGGCTTCAGCTTAGATATGTTTTACTACACGTAGTTATGGAATTATGGATTACAATTATTTTTGGAAATACTATAATGGGCATGGTCTCTATGGATAGTTGTCTTTAGATTACCTAGTTGTGCATAGAAAATAAACTAATCTAATGTACCGTATATTGTATTGTTTTTTCAAATTGGCTTGTAGGCAGTGTTTCTTCTCACATTCACAGCAGCTATTGATACATTGAGACCTTCAAAATGGCTTGATGGTTCCAATGAACCCAAAAAGAAAAAACCAAAAGTTTCAACTAGTACCCCTATATTTTATGTTCCAGTTGAGCTGGTTTTGATTTACTTAACAGAAAATCATTTTATGTATAGTCATGTGGGTCGTGGGAGCCAATGATATATGCCTCAATAGAAAATTAGACATGCCTTCAACATACATACATATATTCAACATACTGCAAACAGAAAATTAGTGTACAAAACATACTGCAAATTTCAGAAACCAGTGCAAATCTATGAAAACAGAAAATTAGTGCAAATCACTGCAAGCAGAAAATTAGTGTACAACCAAAAACTGCAAATCAGTGTACATACATACTGCAAATTCCAAAAACAAGTGCAAATCCATGAAAACAGAAAATTATTACAAATCACTGCAAACAGAAAAACAGTGTACAAAATAGAAACTGCAAAATAGTGTACATACATACTACAAATTCCAGAAACCAGTGCAAATCACTGAAAATAAAAAATCTGTGCAAATCACTGAAAATAAAAAATCAGTGCACAAAACTGCAAAAAATTCAGAAACCATACATTCAATGACCAGTGTGCAAATTCCATAAGCTAGAAACCAAATGCAACATTCTTTTCTTACCTTACTTTGTTCAAGTTGTTATATGTCATCAATGCTAGGTTCTTTTTCAACTTTGGCCAAATCTAAATAAATTAAAAGAACAAGTCAAGAATCAAGCAACAAAAATATTAAATAAATAATTCACCAAATACAAGATTTTTTTTTAACTTTGTTCAAGTTACTCAAGAGAATCTAAATCCTCCTCGATACTTATAGATTGGGATTCACTTCGAAGCCAATCCTGTAGACACACTAGAGCTTCTACCAATTTAGAAGTTAATGAACTCCTAAATGAATCAAGAACACGCCCCCCGATACTAAAAGCACATTCTGATGCTACACTAGAAATAGGAATAACTAAAATATCTCGAGCCATCTCAGAAAGAAAGGAAAATCTAGCCGAGTTATACTTCCACCAAAGCAATACATTAAAATCGAACGTTCCAACTTCAATATCTTGGTGTTTTTTTAGGAGTATTCTATATTTTCATATGCAGGAATTGAAGATGAAGTAGATTAGCAGAAGACATCTAAGAATGAAATCAAGCAAACAAAAATTCTTACCTGTTGAGTGTTGACCACTTGACTGTTGAGAGAGACTGAGAGAGACTGAGGTGGTCTTTGAGCCGATGAGCGTGAGTGAGGTAAACTACAGACAAATCGTAATTCATAAATGTGAAAATTAAAAAAAATCACAGCGTGAGCGTCTGATTGAGGCAGACCGCAGTAAGAATTCACAAAAAAAACTTCTAACAGTCTTACCTCCGTAGTAATATAGCAGCTTGTTATATACAGATGGGACTTAGTGAATATCCTAGGGCAATCCACGAGTGTAATTTAGTTCTTGAATGACATTCCAGTAGACTGTAGATTTGATTTCAGTGCCTAAATACGTTGAGCCACCTTTTGCTTCAAAGAAGGCTCTAGAGAAGAAAACCAAGAAAGTTGAGGAGAAGATGGTTGATGGGAAGGCGGAACTTCTAAGAATATGAAATGAAATGAAACCCTAACTACTCCCTAGGTCTCTAAGTAGTAACTAGTAAGTAGTAAGTACGGGTTTGGGGCCATTTGGGAAGTGGGCCTTTAGAGTTTTGGGCCAGTTTTGGTGAATTGGGCATTGTGAATAATGGGTATGCTACCAGTAATGGATATAATGTGCATTCTTTATCGGGTTATCGGGTGGCCTGATAAAAAAAATAAGAAAAACCGAGGCCCGAACCGATAACCCATTAGTTGGAAATGTTAAACCGACACCCAACCCGATAGTGAAAAAAACCAAACCATTAACCCGATAAAGTAATTATCGGTTTGGGTTAATGATTTGAACCAAAATTTGCACAGCCCTACGTGGTAGACCAATCAGTTCCAAATAAAATAATTCTAGAAAAGTATAATGAGCAAATAATCATAATAAGAAGGCAATGTGCTCTTGAAGATCCTACGACATAACACTTCATGAAACCTTATGAGAGGTTCAGGTATCTAAAAATAATGAAGTGATGAGATCTCAAAATGTTATGTCACGCTATGAACCAATACAAAATGATATATCATCAGTATCTTTGATACAATATTGACGCAATATTGTAAAAGATTACGAGGATCCAAATTCTACGTTTATTTTAAGCATGCTGGCGTAGAAATATTTATCAAGGGACATGAAAGAATGCATCTTGGTAAGCATAAAACTTATTTGATTTGCAGTACAGATACTTAAAGATGTCGCACATGATATGCTGAATATTATCACTTGACAAAATTTATATGAAATTTTATAGGGATTCAAAATGTTTGAAACATATAAAATTTTCTAGGAAACTTATTTATAATCCTTATATTGTATAACCTTACAGCTTGAAAATTATTGGAACTCTTGGAGAATTTTCAAAAGCAATAGATTATTTGCTGAAGTGAGAACTATACCAAATTAGATTGATTATGGAGTACCATATCATAGTGCAATTGATGTACTAATGTATCTTACAAATACTGTAAGGCCTGATATAGTCTTTTCAATTAATTTGTTAGCAAGGTATATTTCTTTTGTTAGCAAGGTATATTTCTTCTCCTACTAGGAGACATCAAAATGGGATAAAGGACATGAGTTTATTTTATTCTAAAAATTACAGTCCCGATCTTGTTGGCTATGCGAATATTGGGTACTTATTTGATCCGCATAAAGCTCGGTTTCAAATAAACTATGTGTTCATATGTGGGGGTACTACTATATCTTGGAGATATACAAAGCAGTCTATCGTAACTACTTCATCAAACCATGCTGAGATAATAATTATCCATGAAGCAAGCCAAGAATGTGTATGGTTAAGGTCCATGATACATCTCATTCGAGAAAAATGTGGTTTGAAATGTGACAATGCGCCTTTAATTTTATATGAAGATAATGCATCATGCATAGCATAGCACAACTTAAGGGAGGATTCATAAAAGGAGACAAAACAAAGCACATTTCTCCAAAACTTTTCTGTACACATGAGTTACAAAAGAATGGTGACATTAATGTGCAACAGATTCTTTCGAGTGATAATGTGACTGATTTATTTACTAAGTCTCTTTCAACTTCAACTTTAAAAAAGATGGTGCACAAGATCGGGATGTAAAGGTTCAAGAATGATTTGATTAGGGGGAGTTAATATGCATTGCACTTTTTTTTCCTTACAACGTTTTGTCCTACTGGATTTTCCTTGTAAATTTTTAATGAGACAGCCTATATGCGTGTTGTTAAAGATGTGCACTCTTTTTTCTTCACTAGATTTTTTTTCCATTGAGTTTTTTCTAGTAAGGTTTTAACGGGGCACATTATCTATCGATCAGACATTTAAGGGAGAGTGTTATAAATATATTATTATATATAGTGAATGTGTATTTTATCATATATATATATATATATAATGAATGTTTATTTATAAAAAAGTTAGAAATTCAAGATTAACTTTTTTTCTATAAATAAAGAATTTTCTTCATTGTAAATCAATCTCATAAATAAAGGAGTGGGTCTCTTATCTCTATTCTTCTTGTATTCACTTTTACCGTATCTAATTAATGAGCCTAATTTACTATTTATGAATTTCTTTCGGCGAAAATTTAAAATTTCACTTGGTAATTGCCAAAATGGCAAAATCTACCCGAATTGATTCGTGCACATCCTCAGTGGTGTTAAAGGTTTTGGGTTTCACGTAAAATACCAAATAACTATGTAGGCCAAAGGGGCAAATGTGTAATATTGTAGAAGAGAACCCTACAAAACTTGTCGCTTCATGTTTGGTTTGGTGATATAGATTTTCCTCGCGGTCTGCGTGTGAAGTTGGAAACCCTCTCGGTAGATTTCTCAATGCTCAAAATCTGATAGCTGTTCAATTTTAACTCGTATCGTAGATTCATAGGGCTTCCTTTCTGGATCTCATCTGATTACTTGTTTTTCCAATTATTGGAAAATCGGAATGTTATTGCTTTTATCTGAATTGGTTTTCGTTTCTACTCTGTTGGTTTGTACGTCCGTCGACATTTTTTGTTTTGACATTGCAATAGTAGCACCCTTTGTACAGGAAGTTTGTTTTAACTAGAGACTTGTGTCTATGTAGTATTAGATTGAAGGATCTGAATAGAGGCAGAATAGAGGTAGAAGATCCATATTGTGACCGAGACCCAAATTTGATGATGCTTAGTTGATTGATTGATATTATCCATGGGACTTCCATATGAGTATTTTCACTTTTCTGTGACATTTTTGGCGTTCAAAAGATACCCTCCACTATATCTTGACGTGCATGATATGCTGTGACAAAGGGGTAACACAAGTTGAATAACTTCAAATTAAGGTAAAAGCTAACTTGGATTAGTAGCTTATAGAAAATATAAATTATGGTAATATCAGAAGAAGCATTTCATCTTGTTATATATCTTTCTTCATTTATGGTCATAGGATGACGATGAATCACTTTCGTTATATGATTAAGAATTATTAAGTACACCGGGAGCTCATGGTATCAATTCCTGCTTTAGCGTTAAGTATCCAAGGAAGCTGATTTATATGTAACAGAAAAACAGAGAAATCAGCAACAGTGATTCTCCAAATCAGTATCTTCACAGTAATGTGCATCACTTGTTCACCCAATCAGTAAATTGTTCATCGAGGATTTAAGTTCTGTAAGATAACATCAGGATGTCCTCCGATCTAGCTTTGGGAACTTAGTGTGCTAGTAAGAAGTTAGAATAGGTGAATTAGAAGAGTAGGAAGCCAAGCCACTAAATCAGTGTGCTGGTTGGAAGCCAAAACTGAGGAGTTGAAAGAGTTGGAAGACAACAACATATTTTGCTTGAAGATGCTGGAGCAGAAATATTTAGATATGGTTAATCTGATTTTTTCTTTGGGATCAATACAAAACCTTCCATTGTAAGATGATGAAACTTGATATTATTTCTCATTTCACCATCTTGGTTAATTAATCAGGCAGCATTAAGCCGTAGCGTCACTCTCATGCAGCACAGATTTTCCATTATGCATAAAACTACAGAGTGATGCATCAAAAAGATAGGAAAACAAGGTGGTTGCAGAGTTTAAAGGGTCATCGGAGGGTTGTAGTATAGGGTTCTGTCTTAGCCTCTTAGAAAACTTGATAACTTGATTTATTAGATTTGGACTAATGAGTTGTGCTGGTAAAACTTGGATGTATATTGATGTTCAATGACATATTTTAAAGTAAAAGGTTGACTCCCACAAACTTTGTTCAATAGCTCCAGAAGTACTTAGTGCTAGTACCTTAAAATTCAAATATATTCTGGAAAATATGTTCTTCTTATGGAACTCTTTACAATATGAATATAACTAGATGTTATGCGTTACAAATTAAATTTTCTTTTGTCTCTGATCATTTCCATAATATTTATACGTCATACAATTCATTGTGGCAACACTGGCAGATGGATGTTTTTCTATCTAAAATTCATTTATCTATGTTATATTAGCTTCATGCTGCTTATTTCTGTACCATGGAAGATTCAAATACGCTATCAGGATATTGCAATATCAATGATCGTTCTGATATGGAATTTAGACATTTGTGTCTTCTTCTCCCGCTTCATGTGCATCCGTCACTCTACTGCCCATACTCAAACTAATTGGTCTTCCCTAATTGAACATACATTCAAGTTCAAAATTGAAGTTGTATCTTGTGATTCTGATATCATTCTTTCGTACATTATTGTGAATGTTCAGAAGTTATGGGAAAGGACTCCAAGTCTAAGGATTCTGGAAGCAAGGGAAAGGGTAAACAGGCTGCTGGTGGAAGCGAGGATGTTGCTTCAAAAGGAAAAGGAAAAGCTGGGAAAGGAGATGGCCTTGGAACCTGCACATACGTTAAAGGTCTCTTCTTCCTAAGTAGCCCAAAGGTCATCTTGTTGTGTTTTAGATGTTATGATTTGGTAACATTTATATTTAACCTTTCAGCAAGGCATGTGTTATGTGAGAAGCAGTCGAAGATTAATGAAGCATATAAAAAACTACAGGAAGGCTGGCTGGACAATGGAGATAAAGTTCCACCAGCTGAGTTTTCCAAGGTAGATTAAACAGTGTCTGTCTATTTCCATCTTTGTATTTCCATGGTGATTATGATGCTGAGAAAATACAATGATGTGGAAGGAAGTTGAAAGGGGAGGATCTTTTCCTAGTTTAACAGCCGTCATTCAGTTGATCTGATATCTAAAGAAAGAGCAAGCTTGTTTCCTTCTAATTCTATAAAATGTAGAACGTAATTTCACACGATTTTATAGGCAACAACCAACGATCCTTTGAAATTTCTCTCTTTTTCTCTTCATTTAGCTTGTAATTAAGGCATAAGCTTAGTTGATTGATTGACTGCAGGTAGCTGCAGCTTACTCGGAATGCCCCTCAGGAAAGAAAGGAGGAGACCTGGGATGGTTTCCACGTGGCAAGATGGCAGGCCCGTTTCAGGAAGTCGCCTTCAATACCCCTGTTGGAGCTACCAGTGCACCCTTTAAATCAACGTACAATTCTAGCTTTTTAGTTCTTTTTTTTTTTTTACAGAAAATGATAGTGGTGTTTGAGTAGCTTGTGTGCCCCTCCAACTATTTCACCAGATACTTGCTATCTCATACCATAGTAAGTATCGGGTAACCCCACCCAGGAGAAAAAATCACCCAGCATTATTTGTCTGTGAAGCTTTTCTTTCTTGAGCAAATTGGTTGACATCTTGATGCTCAAAAGCATTGACTTCGTTTTATAACTCTTATCTTCTTTTCTCTTAAACTGCAGACATGGATACCATTTCATTTTATGTGAAGGGAGGAAGAACTGAGATCTCTGAGCATCTACGTGGTAGTGGCAGTTGTAGCAGAGAACTGGTTATTTGGTCATCTGATACTGCTGTGACTGTGCTCTGGTTAAGTTGATAAAATTTTACTGGTGTGTGGATTGCAAGTGTAATGCTAAACTGGTAAACATACCAAAATGATTGTATCAAAGTATCTTGTTGGCTCATGTGTGTTAATAATGGTTATTTTGAAGTCTATGATCTCATCCTCATTGAGCTAGCACATTGTGAGAATTAATTACAAAGGGTGAATTGTTTGTAGCGCTTGATTGATCAAATCTATTATATTCGAAAAGTCACTATTGCTGAGGTACTCTTTTCTTTCGTTTATACACGTGTCATTGTAGAGTGACCAAAATTTTGTGAAAAGCTTTGGGTTGTATACCTTGTTTTTTTGTAAGCTCCAGCAACCCGTTTTACCTCAACAAAGGTATACACTGATTTTCTGGTTTCACTTTCTTGAGTCCGAACTGATTCTACGGCAAGATTACAGTTTTGGCACCTCAGTTATGGTTAAATTTTGATTTAATTCTTGAATATTCAATTAAACAAATTTGGTCTTACGT
Organism: Capsicum annuum; assembly: GCF_002878395.1. Taxonomy (NCBI): domain Eukaryota; kingdom Viridiplantae; phylum Streptophyta; class Magnoliopsida; order Solanales; family Solanaceae; genus Capsicum; species Capsicum annuum. The sequence continues at coordinate 176,069,820 of NC_061122.1, read as the reverse complement.
GAATCGTTAGCTCCAGAAATGGGATTTTTAATGTGCGAAATTTGGATTTTGTCGGGCTTTGTTGCGGATATCGGATACGTGGAAAATTAAAAAGAAAAATAAAGAGGTCATTTATATTCTTGTTCATCTGGGAAAATAACGATTTTCAAAAAAACTGTATGTTGCATTATATATGCTTGAAGTGGATTTGGTATTTCCATTTTGTATTTTGTGAATATACTATGTTGGGTACAACAATCAAACGTGCACATTCTAGTTAATTGAATATAATTATGCTCACCACCATGGTATGGTGTATGATGAGATAATTTTTTAACTAGATATCTTGAATTGAAACTTCAAAAAAATCTTTCAAACGAGGGACATTGTGCTTCACCCAGGGAGCGAATTTGAATTAGATTAGCTAATAAATTAGATTGAGGTAAAAGTGTGTCTTTTCTGTCTTCGTATTCAATCTTTGCTCTAATTTGTAATATGTCCTTTCACTTTTCATATAATCTGATTTTTAAAGAAAAACAAGAAATCGAATCAAACCAAATTAATTTGATTCTTTGGTTTCCAATACGGTCTTTGGTATTAGTATATCAAAATTTTGGTTCCTCTGCACCTTCCACCTAATAGGAAGCCGAGAAAAATACTCAAAACAATTGGATTAGTATTAGCGAAAAGTACATGCATGCCTCGAAAGAGTAAATTATTTACAATTAAATGCTCCCTTTACCTAAAATAACTCCGAACTAATCACAGAAAATGCCTCATTTTCTTGTAGCTTTATTTATTTGTCTTCCATTTTAATTTTTTTCTTTTTATTTCTCTATTTCTTTTCTTCTTCTTTTTCCTCATTTTTTCTTTAATTTGTGTTAAATTTTTATGCTTCTTTGTTTGCTTATTTTTTTCAAATTATTTATTCTTTATTTTCCTTTTACACTTTAATCTAGTTCAGTCTCAATTTGTTTTTGGGTAAATAAAGATTTTATTTATCAAAGTAACTTTACAAAACAGGAAAAAAAAACAGCAGACATGAACAAGATGTTCTCCATATCATGCTAAAGCCTGAATCATCTACCCCTCCTCTTTAACTACATTAAGCTATGGCAAAACATTAAGATAATTTGGCCTTGTGAATTTCTCTCCCATGAACATTGTTGATAATCTGCCTAATAATGATCTGTGGTGTTTTCTGCTTATGCTGGAAAACTCTTGCACTACGGTGCAACCAAATTGAGTAGATAGCACTAGCCAAAGTCATTCTATATACTTGTGTTGTACTACCACTACCGTTCATGTATCTCAATGCCTGTTATACCTCATCCTGCCACTTCAAACTTGTTCTAGTAAAGCCTTCCCATGATAGCAACTAATCCCATACACTAGCAACAAATGAACACTCAAAGAACAAGAGATCCATGTCTTCATCTTTTCCTGACATAAGGGACAAGTTACAGAATCAATAAGTCCCCATTTAGCTAATCTTTTCTTGGTGATAAACCTTCTAGACAAGTTGTAATCACTCTTCCGGTCATTTTTCATATTTCCATTTATTTTCGCCGTTTGAGCTTCTCATCGTTGCCCCAAGTCATAATTGTTGGGACCGACGGTTTGGTTACCGGGTAGTTTTTAGAGCTAATTTCCTGTTTTGAAGTCTTCGCTGGTTCCAAATGGCCACCGGATGGTAACTTCAGTGAAACGATTCGAATGCAAATTTCGACTGCGTGAGAATCTCCAAAATATCGATTTTGGGCTAGGTAGACCTTTGTTTCGGGTTCCGATGCACCCAAGCTCATTTTGACCTATTGGTCGGAAAGTTGGTAAATTGAAAATTCGGGTGTGGGACCCACATTTGGTCGAAACAACCTCGGATAAAAAATTTGACTTCGCCAATGCATCTGGAATGTTGAAATTAGTGTGGTTTACATATTTCATTTGCTCATATTGGATTCTGAATGCATCCCGAGGCAATGGTTGAAATCTTCTGGTGCAGCGGGGGAATTCTGCGATCGCGGAGGGGAGCATTGTGATCGCGATGTTGAGATCATGGCCCATGTACTCGCGATTGTAAGACCTGAATAGCTGGGATGGGTATTTAAAGTCCATTTGGTCGAGAATTGGCCATTTCCCACCCTTCTTTGAATCCTAGAAACCCTAATATAGTGTGCAAATCATAAATTTAGTCTTAGGTGTTAGTTAGAAGCTTGAATAACTTAAATATTTGTGATTAGCAATGGATTAGAGGTATGAATCCTTCAAATTTATGCTTGAACTTGCTATTTTGGATCCAAAACCCCAAATTAAATTAGGGCTTGATTTTAGCCCAAGATTTGCTTTGTTTTTTGAGGGTTGTGATTCTTTGTTCATGTATGAACATTGAGTTGACACGACCCGAACTAGGGCCTAGTCGTGTCGGGTGCCTCAAGCCCAACCAGGACCAGAGACCACCCCCAATACCTAAACCATAACCACCTGACATGACCCGCACCAGGGCCAGTCGTAATGGTCATCCCAAGTCCAACAAGGACCGGAGATCACCTCGAATACCTAATCCAACCTCCAATCATAGACCCTGAGTTGAATAAATTTCAAACATATAACAAGATAGAGTAATTATCAACTCAAATACTTTGGGATAGGTCTATGACCATGGCCAACCCAAACAAGTCTAACTATCCAATGCCAACCAACAACCAAAACCAAAATCAAAATAATAACCAAGTCCATATCCATACCATAATAAAATAGAATAATCACAAATCAAATAAAGTCACAGTATCAGTCCCAATACCAATACCAATGCCAAGGCTGACACCACTACCGACACCATCCATGCTAACCCATAGTAGTATCATAAAGCCTCTATCTAAAATTAAAACAATATTCGATCGAGACATACCCCCGACCATAGCCAAAACCAATGTCCAAGCCTAACTAATGAAAACATAAGAAACTAAATTATAAGTGGATCCTTTAAAAGTATGAAAGCTCACCACTTCTAGTCAACAGAAGTTATTCCCAAAGTCTGATCACTAGTAGGAAGTGTAGTATGACCAACACCTGCATCATATGGGGATACAACATCGAAGATGATTAGCGGTTAAAGTATTAGCATCTAACTCAAGGATAAGAATGAAATAGTGACAATAGTTCAAAACCAATCAATCAATGCATGTACCAATGCAATACATATATACATACACACATATATATACATATATATATATATATATATATATATATATATTTATACCATGTCGGGATAGGGAATAAGATTAACATGAACTTTAAAATCATTAACTTGGGTTGTGTAGAATGACCGTCATAGAACACGACACCCACGGGCTATATGGGCCCAACTCTCCCCTAGCTGGAAGGATCCTCGTGTGTGTAGCCACTTGAACCAGAGAATATCCAAATCTATATATGCCTATATGGGGGACTTGAACCTCCCGGCATAATGAAGTGACTTAAGCACCAATACATGCAATAAGAGGGACTCGAACTTCCCTTTCATATATTTATTTGGGGTACTCAAACCACCGATCATAAGACACCCGTACCGACTAGTGCGATTTCCAATATTAGCCTTTTAGACTCCACTTTCACAGCCCGACTACACATCCTACTTTAAATCCCAATTTAAAACCATTGTTCCACATACACAACAATTAAGTCAATTACTTACCAAAGACACTTCATTGGTATCGTCATACTAATATTACTTGCAAGTATACCACATGTTATTACCATTATCAATCAACCATGCATTCGTAACTTTGGGACTCGAACCCATCGTCTAACGAAGAAACTTGTTCAATCCAAAGTTTGGGGACTCGAACCCATTGTCTAACAAAGACATAAATCAAGTTAATATTTAGGGACTTAAACCCATTTAACAATTTAAACTACTAAGGTTACCATTTAGATTATTATATGGCCAGCAAGGCCTTAACAAACCACTTACAAATCATTTATATTCATTAGGCCAATGCCTTAGTTCAAAATATCATTAACATGTGACTGGTTTGTTCTTTAGGCATTTTCACAAACACTTTGAGGGCATACTATTATCAAGGAAAAAATCAAGGTAAAAATTATCAAGTTTATGGTAACCCATGACCCATTTGTTAAACCACAATTACCAAGCACCCACACGTGCAAACCATCACAAAAAACATGTATAAACACAAGTTAAACAAAGATTAAACAATAATCAATCGTATACAATAAAACCTTCAATTTTGGTTTTCAAAACCACCATTTAAGAATCATAATCACACTTTAAAACATATGATATTTATGAACTAACAATGAGGGAAGAGTCACATGAATTATTTAAGAAGATTCATGGAAGAAACTTTACTCTTAAGCCTCAGGATAAACACCTTTAAAGAACCCTAGCCCTAATTTTCAAAAGAGAGTTTAGAGAGTGCTTTTGGAGTGTTTGATCTTTCAATAGTGGGTTATGAAGGGCGGCAACATGTTTTAGGACATGGGTACTTAGGGGTTTTGGGGTGGAAAATGTCCGAAACCCTCAGCTTAAAAGCTGAAAACATGGTCGCAGAAGGGTACGGCCTATCCCCCTAAATCGTACCCTAGGGTATGAGTGGTGCCCTTATCTCATACCCTAGAATAATCTTGGACCTCCATACTGACCAGCATACGACAACAAAGGTCTAACTTGTATCCTAACATACGGGAAGTACCATCTAACTCGTACCTTTGACAGAATGCACTAGGCTAAGTTTAGGGCATCATACGACCTCACCATGTACACCTCGTACCCTTAACATACGAAAGGTAAAATGTCCATTCGTACCTTAGATAGAAACCAACCAAACCACACTGATTTACATATGAGAGTAGGGACCCTAACCCATACAACATCATACAAATACTACCCACAAGTCGTATGATGTCCAGAAGCTCAATGTTTAAGAATTTTTTAAGGGTCAAAACCAAGGTGTTTCACCATCCTACATCTTTTATCAGATGAATCCCGAATAAATATATAACATAACCAAATAGAAAAATCACAAATCAAATACAGTCAACCGGTGTCATCCCCAATACCAATACCAATGCCAAGACTGACACCAATACCGACACCACTCATACCAATCCAAAGTAGTCCCATAAAGCCTCTATCTGAAATTAAAATAATATCCGATCAGGACATGTGCCCGACCATAGCCAAAAACAAAGTCTATGACATGAAAAAATTATGTAGAGAAATCTATAACATGAAATGGAGCATTCTGAAGTATGGAAGCTCACCATTTAAATCCAACACAAGATATCCCCGAATCCAATCACTGAGTAGGAGGAGTAGTCTGGTCAGTTCCTGCATCACATGGGGATACAACGCCCGAAGATGGGTTAGCGGGTGAACGCTAGCATGCACTCAAGATAAGGATAAAATAATTCCAATATTTGAAACCAAGTAAATAACCATATACAAGCACATCCATACATATACTATATAATCCATACCAAGAAAGGGAATTGGGTTTAGCATGTCTTTAAAACCATTAATCTAGGTATGTATAGCTTAACCATTCTAGAATAACCCACAGGCTATATGGGTCCAGTGTAACCTCCTAAATGGGCCTCAGTGTGTGTAGCTGCATAACCAAAGATATCATAGGGGCAGGGGATTACCATGTACCCTTCACCTTCCATGATACATAAATACAAGTATAAATTAGGGGCTTCCCGTGTACCCCACAAGTATATGGTCGCCATGACCAATTCTCATGTCGGCAAACATGAGTTTCCAGCATCCATTTTTTAGACTCACCCCTTCACGGTTAGCTATCACAACCCACCATTATTGCCTAATAAAAACCATTAACACACAACTAAACCACCAATTACATATATTATTAACCACCACTATAAGAAGTGGTATCATCATATCGACTATAGCTTGCAAGTAATGTCCTTACCCAATCACTTAGAGGATTCTCATGTACTCTGTAGGTTCTATTATTAGATTTACTTGGGAGATTCTTGTGTGCCCTATCATGACCCGAGCTGGAGCCATGGCCGCGGAGGGTATCCCAAACTATCAAGGCCCAATATACCCCTGTAACTCCCCAACCCACTAGTGATATTGTCTGCTCTGGGCCCAGGCTCGCACGACTTTAAAATGCATCACTAAGGGGTAAGGCTTGCTTACTTATATACATAATATCCCAGCATCCCTCCTGTGTTTTGTCGATGTAGGACTTCTTCTCTTAAGTTGAGGTGTTACATACACCCCCTTTATGGACTCAGTGTCCTCGCTGGGGTTTGCCCTACCAAATGGGATTTGCCTACACTCAGGACTGAGATTGTAACGACCTAATTTTATAGAACTGGAATATCAGACAGTGCTCATGATCTCGAAGGACCATAAGCTAACCCTCTATTGATATCTATACCTGAACACTGCATAATATAGATAATAAATGCAAAAACTAAACATAAGGTTCAAAACATCTAAAAATACTTAAAATTGAAAAATGAATATTGATACATCTATCCAAAAAGCCTCTAAACTATCTGAACTGTGGAGTTGATGGGACATGTCCCCAACTAACTCCGTCTACTAAAAATAAACTATGGGACATGTCCCCAACTAACTCCGTCTACTAAAAATAAACTAAGTCTAATATGATAATAATAAAAGTAAGGATCATCCTCGACTAAAGAGGACTCGCTGCTATGTCTACTGCAACTGACTGGGACTGAGCTGCTAAGGGTACTCTGGATCTCATGCCTCTGAATCTATGGTGTCAAATAAAACACCATAGCACAAATGCGTTAGTACGAGAATGTACCGAGTATAAAGATAAGGTAAGGATAAATGCAAGGGCTCATGCATAAAAAAATACTTAACTAAATAATCATGAGAGTACTGAATGAGAACACATTCACGAATGCACGAACCATAACTGAAATTATCGTGACTCAAAATACTGAAACTCGAATACTACTTTATTGCCATCTGAACTCACTACTAATACCTGAGATACTGAACACTGAATCATCTGATACTGATAATTAAGTACTGGAGTTAAGATCAGTCCTCTCTAGCGAGTGATCTTGGAAAATGATGTTACTGGAGCTGATTAACTGAATCTACTCATATCAATAATTGAAAGCCGAGCTTACTACTCTTGACTGTCTGAATTTAAGATCAACCCTATCTAGCAAAAGATCTCTGAATCTGATAAAGAGAATACTCAACTAAATCTGAGACTGAGATCAAGTCTATCTAACGGGTGATCTCTGGATCTGATAATGAGATTACTCAACTGAATTTGAGACTAAGATCAATCCTATATAGTGGGTAATCTCTGGATCTGATAATGAGATTACTCAATTGAATCTAAGACTGAGATCAAGCCTATCTAGCGGTGATTTCTAGATCTGATAATGAGATTACTTAACTAAATTTGAGACTGATATCAATCCTATCTAGTGGGTGATCTCTGGATCTGATAATGAGATTACTCAACTGAATTTGAGAATGAGATCAAGCCTATCTAGCTGGTGATCTCTGAATCTGATAATGAGATTTACTTAATAACTTTATGTGGGACTATGCCTATCTAGCGGGTGGTCCTTGAGTCAATAGAACTATCTGAGTTCCTTACTGAGATAGATGACTATATCTGACAGTCCTGATTTTTGAGTTCTACTTTAAAGATTGATACTAAAACTGCAATTATGGGAGTTCTCACTTAACTGACATGCCCCGAATCTGAACTGGTGGGGTCCAACCTGTAACTCGAAACTGCAATTTGGAAGGGTGTCAATACCATGCCATAGGTAAAGACCTCTTTGGTCAAGCCTCTCTAATGGGTGACCCTTGCAGGAAGTCAAGCCTAAGGTAGTATAATAGTCAAGCCTATCTAGTGGGTGACAATCCTTTTCTAATGGGCGACTCCTGCATCCTGCGCTGGCTACACAGTTCTGGAGTTTAGGGATTGATCCTAACGACTCTATCTCTCTAATGGGGAGCCGTCATCCCTGCACTCGCTCAGTGCTAGCTCCTACTCCCAATTGAAAAACTCTAAACTGGTTCTTAACTGAACTTAAACTGAGTCACGCTGAATTCACTTGGTTCCGTATCTAATGGAATACTACTGAATCTCATTATCTAACTGAATGATACTGAGCTCGGGATAGATTACTCAAATAATACTAAGGAATGAACTGAATACTTGAATACTACTAGATCTGAGCTGAGTATAAAACTGAGTCTAGATTACTAGCAATACTGAGATTATGGAGATTACTGAGAATTTTTAATTTCTGTAGCTGTCTGAGATTACAGAGTTCTATAACTCACTGAGTTCTGAGAATCGTGGCTTGACTGAGATTATCGATAAAACTGACATAGGCTCTAGACTGCAGCTAAATTGTCAGGTATAAAATACCCCTAGGACTCGATAACATAAAAATAAAATATAAACATTCTTGAATAATTAAGACCATGGACATTCATTCACCATCACAATCACTAATGCATCTCTTCAAGTATTTAGAAATCATAAACATGTAATAGTATAGGGAGACATGCTATTGGCTCATACTCCATTCAACAAGATCTTGCATCCAACACTTAGCATGTATTAAAGTCTTAGCACATATCAAAGAGCACGTATTTGGGGAATTTCATGCTATCATGTCACAATTCATTCACTAAGGCTTTTTAACAAACACTTGGCATGCATGGGCTTACACACAATTGGGAATTTCTAGTCAATATGCTATAATGGCTCTAATTTCCTTCATATAAGCATTTTATCAAATATATGGGGAGCATGTTTTGCTTGTTCAAAAATTTCTACACTTAATTGACATGAACACATCACTTAACAAGCAACATGAAGAGGGTTTATCATGAACATCACATGAATATCACATACTAGATTCAAAGCTTGAAACCTTATAAACAAAACATGAATTAGAAACTCAATAATAGCATGAACTCCAATTTCAATTCATATGAATCATGAAAACTCATAAACATAAGATCTCTGAAATTTAGAAAAGGGTTTTTGAGCTTCTTGGATGAAAGGAACCCAAGAATCAACATCTACATACCTTAGAAGACTTTTTCTTAAAGGTTTTGGAGGAAATCCTTAGGCTCGTTCTTGATCTCTTAGCTAGGGTTCTAGACTTCTTGAGAGAGAAAATACTTAGATTTGGGGAAAAAATTGATGAATAATGAAGTATTTTCATTATTTAGGGTATGGATCCCTTATATAGACTGGTTTAGTGCTTTAGGAAATTACCAATTGGTCCTTGAAATTTAAAAATGGAATCTGAAAATCCCAATTTCACATGCTATTGTGATGCGGTGAAATTACGCCATCTCACTGAAAATTGGACAATTGGGAAACTGGTTGGTGGCGCGATGCAGTGGAAATAGCATTGCTACTTCGGTTACAAACTAGAAAGGCACCGCGATGCGGTGGAATTGCGTTGGTGCACTGAAAATTGACAACTCTGAAATTAAGCCTTGGCGCAACGCGCCATAATCACAGAGGCTCACTGGATTTTGATGATTGCCATTTTGGCTGGCTTCGCGATGCGCTAAAGTACCAGGTGGTACACTATCTTACTAAAATGGCTCTAACTCTTCACTCGAGTGTCAGATTTAGGCGAATTTGGTATCGACAAAAATCTTATTCAATGCTCTATATAAAAAAGTTGATATTAGGGAAATTCTACATGGTTTAAAGTATTTCTCACTTAGGAAGGAACTCAATCTTTTAGGGATGAATTTACACTTCACTTGACACACTCTAAGGCTCAGACTATGAGAGAATTTTATGGGGTTTTATAGAGATTTGCCCCGCCTTATTAGGATTCGCCTACACTTAGTTTGAACTCTAGCCTACATTGTCAAGGATGACACAAGAGCGGCTCTGATACCATTCTGTCATGATCCGAGCCGAGGACCTGACCGCGACGGGCATCCTGAACCATCAAGGCCCGAGAGACCCTATAACTCCTCAATCCACTAGTGATATTTTCAGATTTGGATCCATTCCCACACGAATTTAAAACACGTCACTAGGGAGTAAGTCTTTCTTACTTATATACCCAGCATCCCAATATCCCTTCTGTGTTTTGCCGATGTGGTACTCCCTCTCTTAAGGTGGGGTGTTACATTAGAGGTCGGGAGACCATGATCATGTGATAAACCCTACGAATCATCAACCAAGCTAGCAGTCTAATTAATGAATTTCAATGGAGTAATATGATTATTTGTAATACTTAACCCTGGGTCTCTATCCATTGATTGTCCAAAGTTATTACTTTTTTGCATTATTTAATTTACTTTTAGTTATAACTATAAAACTCTCTCTTGGTTACGTTTCACTAATTAATCTCAATAGTTAAACTAGATATAGTTATTTAACACAAGTCTTTGAGGGATCAATAGTTGGCTTTATTTAAGGCCAGTGTATTACTTGGTGAGGCCACGCACACTTGTGTGTGTTCTTGTGCACAACACGTGCATTAGAATTTTTCAATTCAGTTGGAGTTCAGTTGGTTGTTAAGGTTGAATTTTGTTTGTTTGAGGAATGAAGTTGGAGAATAGTTGAAAAAGAGATACTTGTGGCAAAATCTCTTATAAGCATTATTTCATCTCCAAAGTTATCTGGGGAGTCTTGCTTGAATATGTGGTCCTATTATCTCATCCCTTCGATCTTTCATAATCCTTCTATCCATTAATATTTTTGGACCAAAGTCCTTCTAGTAGTAGATATTATAATGACCTTTAGGTCATTTCCAATATTTGTGAATATTGTCAATATTTTGAGCTTTCCCGCAGTGGATACATGTCAATTATGACTTACCAGAGTTGTCAATTAGGTTATCAGATAATTCATTTGGGTTTTAGACTCATTTCCTTATTTTGGAGCTTTCGCTATTAAGAAATTAGTCTCGAACCAAAACTCCTAGTAGACAATCTCAAATAAGAACTTCGATAGTGTCATCAGGTCCAAAACATTGATTTTAGGCTAGGGGACACTTGGTTCAGGTCCCTAGGCTTTCATACTCAATTTCAGCTATTGGATAGATTATGCGAAAAATAGAACTATAGGTGTTGGCCCCGAATTTATTTGAAAAGATCTCAAATGAAAGTTCCGATGGTTTCATTGAGTCTGAAATGTCAAATTTGGTATGGTACATTATTTATTTGCGCACACAAGGTTTGAAACGAATCTCAAGCACCTGATCAAAGTTTATTTTTAGACTTATTGAAATCTAGCATTTGGTATCTAATATAACCGCTTTAGCGGTTATATAGCCACTCTAGCAGCCAATGCTTTAACGCCCATAATCTGTTTAAGCGGTCTTGGCCATTTGGCAAAGGCCTATTTTAGCAGTAAGGGGGATGCTTAAGCAAACCCTAGTTTAGTGCTAGAGTAACCACTTTAGCGGTACCCATGCCTAGTGTGCCAGACTACAATAGCAGTTGAGATAGCACTTTAGCGTTAATGCAATTGCTTTAATGACATGGGGGAAATTTAAATCCCCTTTATTCACCCAATTCTTCACTATTTTCACACTATTTTCAAATCTTAAAGAGAGGTAAAAATGGAAAATCATCCATTGAAGCTAAGATAAGCTAGCCTAACACTCCTTGGTCATTTATCATTAATTTTTCAGTCAATATCCACCCTATTTCATAGTAAAATCTTAGAACTTAGGTCTTTAAATCCTTAAACCTTAGGGTCTAATTTGGTCCCTAATATATGCACCATTTATGGTCTACCTTTGATACATACATTCCTTATTATTTGAGGAACCTCGTGATGAATTCAATTTTGGATTCTATTTGCAGGCCCCGCAAGCTGTTCTTGACCCGAACTCTGATTTGACCTTTTATATATCAATATGGGTCTTGTTTTACTCCTAATGACATGTAGGTTACTATTTTGATAGCATGGCGATATTTCAGGATTATGTAGCAAAGGTGGATTATTTATGGGCGATTCAAGGACTAGTAGTTCGGCATCAAGGTAGGCTTCTATCTACTATCTTCACGAGATAATTTATTATAAATATTGCATGTTAGGTAATAATTTTAGGATAAGATTATGGTAAAACACCATGACTTAGCCTAAATTATTCATTTGGAGGATAGAAGGGTGAATTGACCCTTAAGATGAAATATTTTATGCTTATAGGATCCTATTATCTAAGTTACTAGCAGATTAGACATAGTTGAGGCTATTGACCCTTTAGTATAGGGTTTACTTCTTGGCTCGGCAGATTACTATAGTTTCTCAGACTATGGTATTATGGTTGTGCTGGTTAAATATTATTGGTCCCAAGGTCGTCATACGATATTAGTTGGACTTCGGGTTAGTGATTTATTATTGCAAAGTATGTAGCTATAGTCTATGGATATTTAGACACTTGTAATTGTATTTTGTGGATACTAGAGATAGTATGCATAGGTTTGGTACTTACATTCTTACTTAATGGTACAATTCGAACTATAAACATGGTTTTACTATTATTTTCCTAAAAAAGGATTTATTCCCACTTTTTTCTTAAAAAGGATTCTTTCATATGGGGAATACTATCCCTTAATGAATGATTTATGAGCTTTTGAGATTAAAATAATATTTTAAAGATTTGATCAAGATTGAGTTCGATCCATGATTTTACTACTACTATTTACTTTGGTCGAGAGAGATTTTGACCCTTTCTACTCTGTGATACTGATTTAGTCCTGGAGTTGATTTTGGTAGCATATTTATAGTCTTACACTCTTTTAGATATGGTTTAAGCCCGTATATTTATTATATATACATATCTCTTGTACTGGACTATGTAGATTGATGATGATAATGATTATTGGAAATCTGGGATCGGGACCAGGGCGGTGTATATGGGTACTCCCAAACTACCTAGGGTCCTCTTCATTTATGAGACATCGTGCTGCAGAAGAGAGTTCATCGTAGGTCCTACCTTTGCAAGCATAAGAGCTAGAGGAATTGTATATACGAGGTTACTTTATGGGTCTTGGATCGGTTATAGTACTATGGATTTACGTTGCTATCATTCATGTGTGCACATTACCTATTACCAGTCTATTATTTTATTCCTATAGTTACCATCCTTATGGGGGTTGCACAGGTATAGATTATGAGTTTTGGTTGTTATGTGTTGTATGCTGATTGAGCCTTCTGGTTTATGGGGCCCTGTTTAGGTATTATTTTTCCAAACTCATTGGTTACTATATTATCATTATTATGGTTAGTTCATGGCAAGTTGATTATAGACTAGTTCTAAGATTTGAGTTATGATTCTGATTCCCTTCTCTTGTAATTATTTTATTATGGATAGATATCTCATGGTTAGACATTATGACTATTGGCCCAGATCATGTAAGTATTATATATCCTACTTGGTTAGGATGTCTTGAGATGCTAGATTCACTACCTTAGGTTTTTTGTTACCTTTGAGTTATTGTAACGCCCCGATTCGCTGAACCAGAATGCTATACGGTGTTCATGACCCTGAGGGACCACAAGCTAATCCATAACTGATATCTGTACCTATAAACTGCATAATATCTCATAAAATATGCAGAAACATGAATTGTAAGGCCATAAGGTTCAATACTAATACATATGTGAAAAATGTGGTTTAACAATACCAAAAAGGAACATAAATACTGAAGTCTAAACATCTAATCTAACATCTAGTCTGAAAGCCCCTAATGAACTGAATAAGGAGTTCATGGGACATGTCCCCAACTAACTCCAACTACTGAAATAAAGTGAAAACTGAAATAGAAATGAAATCATCATGTCCTCAAAGGATAAGGACTTACGTCTAACTCTGACTGCTGATCCTGGAATCTACTACTGATTTGGAGCTCATGCCTCTGAACCTATGGCGTAACATAAGAGAAAGAACCATAGCGTAAATACGCCAGTATGTCTGAATGTACTGAGTATACGAGTGAGGTAGGATAAATACAAAGGGTTATATGCATGGACAATACTAACTGATATGAACGTGATAGTACATACATGCATACGTAACTATAACTGAACTCATGGAGATACTGACTACTGAGTCTGAATATTGGCAACATGAGTGTACTGATAATGAGATTCTGAAAGACTGAGTTTACTGATCTTGATATGTAAATCACTACTAACTGATGGATCTGACACTATATTACTGAATATTGGGATACTGATACCATATTACTGATAAAGGAATGATTGTTTCTGACAGTTCAAATTATGAAGAACATTCAGATTGACTATATCTGACAGTCCTGAAGCTGAGTACTGATAGCATGAGTTCTGATAACTTTTGTGATTGATAGCATAAGTGACTGTACCTGACAGTCCATAAATCTGAAGGAAACTATCTGAGTTCAATTCTATTTCTAAGTTGACTGTATTTGACAGTCCTGATATACTAAAATCTGAAGAACTATCTGAGTTCTTTGACTGAGACTACTACTGAAACTGTGGGAGGTAGTGTTTAACCAACATGCCCCGTGTATACCGTTATGGCTAAGCTGGGGTCCAATCTCTGCCCCGACTAGAGGGGTGTCAATACCGCACCACTGGTAAGGACAGCTGTGAGTGACCCTTATCTGGCGGGTACTCAATGAGAACGGTGGGAACCCTAAACTGACCGGTTAAGCCACCTTATCAACCCTAAGCTGACGGGTTAAGATGTCTTAACCTATGCTGGCGACATAGTTCTGGAACACAAGGATTGCTTCTAAGAATCACATCCTGAACTGGTGGGTGAGTTCCCATCCTTGGGTTTACTCGGTGCTAACCTCTAATCCCATCTGGAGGGACACTGAACTGAATAACTAAGAGGAACTGAATAACTGAATTGAACTAATTAGCTGAACTGATACTGATTAACTGGACTGATACTAGTGGTATTGTTTAGTAGAGCTAAACTAAGTTTACCGGATTCCAATGACTGATGGAATGTACTGAGTTTTGAGGACTAGTTGAGAGTACTGAAGTTACTGAGATTGACTGTGAATACTGAGGTTTCTGAAGTTACTGAGCACTGAGATTGACTGTGAATACTGAGGTTGCTGAAGTTACTGAGCACTGAGATTACTGAGATTACTGGACTACTGAGATTACTGAGATTTCTGAGTTTTCCTGAGTCACATGACTGACTGAATTCTATAGATCATGGCTTGACTGAGAGTATCATGAAAACATGACATGGTTGTAGTGTTCATCTATGAATTCACAAAAACATATAAAGATTCCATCTTGGGAATCACCCAATATCAACAACATGATCATCAACACCCAACAATATAGAAATTATACTTTATAATGAAAAAGAGGAAAAACAATCACGCATCAACATGGGTATGATCATATCACCACAATCAACCAAGCTTTTGTATTTTAAAGATGGATTCTTGAACTCTACGAACGAATTGAATCTATAGATGAACACTACAAATACCTTAGAAGGAAGATTCTTGATGATTGACGGAGGAATTTCCTTGAAATCGGATCTTCAAGCTTACTTATGCAACCCTAGTTGTTTTTCTCCTATGGTTCTCTTGGATGATGAGCTTTGAGATAAAAATAGGGTTGCAGTATGTTTAGAAGATATAAATTTCGTAGGGTTAAGTTTAGGGATGTGTAAGGAGTATTTAAAGACTTAATTCCCTTTAAAATAACTCAAGATGGAGTGTTTTTGACACCTGGAATTGGCTTAGGCGGCGCCCAAGTGATTGCCTATGCTTGGGTTGGGCGGCGCCTAACCAATCGCCTATGCTTGGGTTAGGCGGCGCCTAACCAATCGCCTATGCTTACTGTCTCTCATGAAAATAGGCATAACTTTTCACTCGAGTATTGGATTAAGGCAAAATTGGTATCGTTGGAAAGCTAATTCAATTATATATAATTTGTTGGGTAGAAATATGAAGAAATAACACATTAACATCGAGTTATACTCGTTCAAACATAACCCTTGGAAAATCAAATACTAAAACTTGATGGATTCAAAAACTCTTAGCTTGTATTACCTTAAGCGGCTCATATGAACATGCTTAATGTATCATAAGCTCTCTTATCAGTAGGATACTCATTGTAAGTCATGCACTATAATGCTACTCACAGGATAGGAGGTTTCATACGTAGTAAAAATGGTTCGTCTCCTAGCTTAGAAACATACGGGGTATTATAATATCTCCCCCTTGGGAACATTCGTCCTCTAATAGAAATTAACTGAAGTGGGAGAGATGATAAGATGAAGTACATACAAGACATACACTACTAAAATATGGGTTCATGACTGGCATGACTGAAAGTTAAGCACAACATACTGAACATGCATATCTAATGCATGGAAAGCTGATTCATGAATATAAGATTGAGGATTCTAATAAAGTAAGTTTTCTCAAAATGAGAATGCATATCTGATGCACAACTGAAAGGCTGAATCCATGTATATCTGATCCATGATTATATGACTGACATAATACGTGAATGCATGATGAAAGTACTAATGAGCTAATCACACATATCTGATGCATGAATTCATGACTAAACTTACTCATGAACATGCAATGGTAAAGGTATCAAGTTTGAACTAAAAATTGAGCATGGAACTGAATACCAAGTTTGGCGCTAAAATATGAACATAAGAATGAGTAACTTTAAGGAAAACTGTTTCCTTGGACTGATAATACTGATAAGTTTGAGATTAATTAATCTATATGCATGATCGAAAACATGAGAACATAACTAAGTCTGGGATGTGGTAGATATACTGAATATCATGATCTGAACTGAATCTTGAAAACATGGCATACGACTGAAGTTGGAGCTTGAGGGTTATCTTATGAGTTCCCCTTCTCCAAACTGGATTCATCAAAAGAAAAGAGAGCAGCATGTTTATGTCATGAAATTTTAGGGGTATGATGTATCTCTCCCTTGGGACACTATGTCCCTCAAAGGATGCTGACTTAGATGAGCTACTGAGGAAAATTGAGGCGATGCACAAGATACCTAGGAACTGAGTCATGACTGAATAGCTAGGATCTGAAACTGAGACATGATACATGAACTAAGCTGAACACGAGTGCATAAATACACTAACTTATCTGATTAACTAAATAACTGATAGCTGAATACTGGATCTGCAAAGCTAAACTGTACTTAGTTTGAATAGCTGGGCTAAGATTTTTTTGAGTTTTATGCATAGGAGATAAGGACTAACTGAGTAGAATGAGGTACTTGATCATAGATTGATGAAGTCTGTATTATTTTTGAATGCGAGACCAAGTGTACGACATGGCTCTGAGGTATTCTATAAACTAGGGTACTGAAACACTGATAACTGAGTACTGACAACCTGAATGCTATGGTAAAGCATGTCCAAAACTGAACTGAGTTTCAAATCTGTTTACTGAACTGAAAATGACATTATAACTAAGCCTATAGTTAGTATAGAAGTACTGAATTCAAGGACTGAACATTGATCACTGAGTGCTGGATACTGAAACTATAATTGAGTTGGCAACTGAGTTTTTGATGGCTAAATGTTGGGGACTGACATAAGTCAAGGATCTAAATATACACTTAAACTTTGTACTTTCCCAACTTCTAAATATGACCCCTTGCTATACGTTTACTTGCACATTTATCATGACATTCAAGCCTATCTTCACAACTACACCCTCGTGTAAAGTAAGCATGCAACAATCTTCTCTTATCTGAATAACTGCTCATCACTACACTATTTCATAAAGAGAGCTAACTGGAGAAGTAAATCAAGAGGACCTAAAATATGAATAGATACAAACTAAACTTGACACATAACTGAAACTTGAGAAATAAAATATCAATAGTTTGGATTTACCAATA
This sequence comes from Capsicum annuum, assembly GCF_002878395.1. Lineage (NCBI taxonomy): Eukaryota > Viridiplantae > Streptophyta > Magnoliopsida > Solanales > Solanaceae > Capsicum > Capsicum annuum. The sequence goes on along the minus strand of NC_061122.1, from coordinate 176,051,920 downwards.
AGGTCTGAACTGAGGATATACATAACATAGTCTAAATGTATCTGATCTGTAGGGGCATAGCATGAGTCATGGAAGCTAAGTATACTGGAAAGCATGATATACGTACATGAGTCATGAGTTGCATGACCTGAGTCTAGAGTTTTCTATACTCGTGGGACATGATTCGAATACTGAGGGAGCTAGAACTGAACCCCTTATACTGGGAACTGAAGGCGCACATAATCCCATGGAAAGTGTGTGAAAGTAGATTATTCTCATGGAACATGAATTGTACTATGGAGAAAAAGGGACTACTTATGCTGGAAATTGAATTCATACATGATTATAATTAGTGACCATAGAGTTGGTATGCAATTCCTGAGTTGGTTTCATGATAGCTAAAGTGAAAAACTCTGCACTGATATGAGAATGGTTCTGGATTGTCTTCCCTTACTGCTTTCTATACATTTTAGCTCTACTACTGAAATCTGAGGGCCTAGCTTAGGTACTTGATCTACCATGACATACCTATATTATGTTCAACACCTGCCTGTCTTACTAAATACATCATTTGATTCTATTTCCTCATATACTGCTAATATCATATTCATACCTTTATGCTTAATTTTAAGTCAATAAACTTAAGTGTTTAGCTCATACTGTTCAAGCCTACTGATATAATCCCCATGAATACATAATCTAATCAAATAGAATAATACTATCCCAACTCTACTACTACTACTAAACTTCTGGGTTTAAGAATGAGTTCTCATGATCATGAATAAAATCTGTACGACCTTGGAACAATAATGAACTGATGGGATACTGTTTGAGTCTGTTGCTAATCTCATAACTGACCGTAGGGACTGTCTGAGAAAGCCCTGTCTTTAGGACTTTGAACTTCACTGTTTCTATTACCTTGAAAGTAAGGTAAAGTAAACATGAGGGGTGCATGATATGAATCTACATGGTTTCCTTAAAGAAACTTGCTATAGCACGATCTTGAGACATGAAAGAAGGGAAACTATTCCTAAAACATCTCATAGCCTCTTGCACATAAGTGTGGTGCACAACACGCCCATGTACTAGACTCTACTTGATGTAGCTTTCAGACTTTCTAGGACACTGTTGTACCTTAGGCTCTGATACCAAGTTTGTAACACCCCGATTCGCTGAACCGAAATGCTACATGGTGCTCATGACCCCAAGGGACCACAATCTAACCCATAACTGATATTTGTACCTATAAACTGCATAATATCTCATAAAATATACAGAAACATGAACTGTATGGCCATAAGGTTCAATACTAATACATATTTGAAAAATATGGTGTAACAATACCAAAAAAGAACATAAATACTGAAGTCTGAACATCTAATTTGACATCTAGTCTAAAAGCCTCTAACTGAACTGAATAAGGAGTTGATGGGACATGTCCCCAACTAACTCCAACTACTAAAATAAAGTAAAAACTGAAATAGAAATGAAATCATCATGTCCTCGAAGTATGAGGACTCACATCTAACTCTGACTGCTGATCCAGGAATCTACTGCTGATTTGGAGCTCATGTCTCTGAACCTATGGTGTAACATAAGAGAAAGCACCATAGCGCAAATGTGTCAGTACGTCTGAATGTACTGAGTATATGAGTGAGGTAGCCTAAATGCAAGGGTTATATGCATGGACAATACTGACTGATATGAACATGAGAGTACATACATGCATACGTAATTGTAACTTAACTCATGGAGATACTGATACTGAGTCTGAATACTGACAACATGAGTGTACTGATAATGAGATTCTAAAAAACTGAGTTTACTAATCTTGATATGTAAATCACTACTAAGTGATGGATCTAATACTGTATTACTGAATACTGGGAGAATGATACCATATTACTAATAAAGGAATGATTATTTCTGACAGTTCAAATTATAAAGAACTGCTGATTGATTGTATTTGACAGTCCTGAAGCTGAGTACTGATAGCATGAGTTCTGATAAAATTTGTGATTGATAGCATAAGTAACTGAATTTGACAGTCCATAAATATGAAGAATACTATCTGAGTTCAATTCTATTTCTGAGTTGACTGTATCTGACAGTCCTAATATACTGAATTCTAAAGAACTATCTGAGTTCTTTGACTGAGACTGATACTGAAACTATGGGAGGTAGTGTTTAAGCGACATGCCCCGTGTATGCCATATGGCTAAGCTGGGGTCCAATCTCTGCCCCAACTGGAGGGGTGTCAATACCGCGCCACTAGTAAGGACAGCTGTGAGTGACCCTTATCTAGCGGGTACTCAATGAGAACGGTGGGAACCCTAAACTGAAGGGTTAAGCCACCTCATCAACCCTAAGCTGATGGGTTAAGATGTCTCAACCTACGCTGGCTATGTTGTTCTGGAACACAAAGATTGCTACTAAGAATCACACCCTGAACTGGCGGGTGAGTTCCCATCCTTGGGTTCACTCGGTGCTAACCTCCATATCTGGAGGGATACTGAACTGAATAACTAAGCAGAACTGAATAACTGAACTGAACTGATTAGCTGAACTGATACTGATTAACTGGACTGATACTAGTGGTATTGTTTAGTAGAGCTAAACTAAGTTTACTGGATTCCATTGACTGACGAAATGTACTGAGTTCTGAGGACTGGTTGAGAGTACTGAAGTTACTAAGATTGACTGTGAATACTGAGGTTGCTGAAGTTACTGAGCACTGAGATTACTGGACTACTGAGATTATTGAGATTGACTGTGAATACTGAGGTTACTGAAGTTACTGAGATTACTGGAATACTGGGATTACTGAGATTTTTGAGTTTTCCTGAGTCACATGACTGACTGAATTCTATAGATCATGGCTTGACTGAGAGTATCTTGAAAACATGACATGGTTCTAGGTACACAACTATATTTTTTGGGTACAAGTACCCCCAGGACTTGATGGAAGAAAAATGACACACATGACTGACTTGATCATAAGAGTAGAGTCCATAATTTATAATATCATAAGTAGGGATCTCATACTAAGCATGGTTATTAACAATGTATTGTGTGGAAAGGATTTCATATCACATGGAAGTATTTGCACAATCTTAATATCATGTTCATTGCATAATCATATTGGCAACACATACTAATAGCATGGAAGTTCATGTGGATTGTATGGTTATCATGCATCTTGTTCATAAGTAGGATTTGAAAGTAAACATAGCATAATCTAATAAGAATAGTTCATGAGTATTCCAATGACATTTACAAGGCACATTAACAACATAGAAGTCATTGGAACGTAAGGGGCATATCATGAATCCTTCACTTAGTCACAGTTTAGCTATATTGCATGATTTCTAGTTCCTTAGGCATTTTATCAAACACCTCACATGCACATCTTAAGCATAGGTGAAATCATCAAATTATACATCATGAACAACCAAATTTACATGTTTCCAACTCATATGATATCATAAATTCATAAAAACATAAAAAGATTTCATCTTGGGAATCACCCAATATCAACAATATGATCATCAACACCCAAAAATATAGAAATCATACTTTATAATAAAAAAGAGGAAAAATAATCAAGAATCAACATGGGTATGATAATATCACCACAATCAACCAACATTTTGTATTTTAAAGATAGATTCTTGAACTCTATGAATGGATTGAATCCATAGATGAATTCACCCTTCCAATTGGGTCACCCACAGCTTGTCCTTACCAGTAGCGTGGTATTGACACCCTTCCAATTGGGGTTACAGATTGGACCCCAACTCATCCATAATGGCATATTAGGGGCATGTCGATTAGATAAATACTTCCCACAGTTTCATGTTACAGAATCAAGACTGTCAGACACAGTCAATCAGTCTCAGTAATAGAACTCAGATAGTTCTTCAAATTTTAAGACTGTCAGATACAGTCAACTTAGATACAGTATGGGACTCAGCTAGTTCCATTAGATTTAGGACTGTCAGATATAATCACTCATGTTATCATTTATATCATTTATCAGTATGTCATGTTATCAGTATTCAAATTCAGTAATTATGTTATCATGGTATCAGTATCAGTTATTATGTCTTATGCAAGTATTCTCACACTCATGATAGCCAGTCTGCTATTGTTATTGTTCATGCATATGAACCCCATGCAATCAACCTAACTCACATGCATACCAGTACATTCAAAGTACTGACGTATTTGCGCTATGGTGTCTTATACCATAGGTTCAGAGATACGAGCTCCAGAGCATCAGTAGATTCCAGTATCCACTATCAGATTTAGCAGTGAGTCCTCATCTTTTGAGGACATAATCCTTATTTTATTATCTCAGTAATTAGTTTATTAGTTAGAGTTAGTTGGGGACATATCCCATCAATTCCTTATTCGAAAAGTTACGTTTTAGAGGCTTTCCAGACTGTAGTATGTTCATATAGCTTATTTCAGTTGTTTTGGGTATTTCATATCCGTCCCAGATATTACATTTTTATCAAATGCTATGTCTCAGTTTTGAACCTTATGGCCTTTCAGTTCATGCTTTCTGCATTATAAAGTATTTTATGCAGTATACAGGTACAGATATCAGTCATGGGTTAACTTGTGGTCTTTTGGGGTCATGAGCACCGTGTAGCATTCCGGGTACCAGATCCATGGCGTTAAAATGACCTCCTTGACCCATCAGTCTATCCCCTTGTTCTCCACCCACATATCTGTTTCATTATATGCTCCAAACGTACCTTAAGGTTCCTCCCTCCCTTCTTCTTCTACTTGGATGGGTTCATTTTGGTTAAGGGGTACTTAGAGTGGGGGATTTTGGTTTGGTAGAGGGTGGGATATATTTTTTTATGGTTCTGCTTAGTCGGTTTGGTTGAATTATGGTTGGAATAGACTAACAGGATTTTGGTTATGTGGATAGGCAGTGGTTTGGGTATTGGTGTCTTGTGTTGGTCTTGGTGGATTGAACATTTGGTGAACTATTTCTGGGGTGATCGTAGCGGATGTATTTTGATTATGTCCTCTAGAAGATTTATGGAACTTTTAGGGAATGGATAGGGGTGACTTTAAACGACCTTCAGGGTTCACTATCTTCCGGCCCATGGTTGACACACTTCCTTCAAGGGATCCGACTTTGCCGTCCAAGGATTCTAGTTCATGGTTTATAGATTCAATTGTTTTCGAGATTAAATTTGTAGTATTAACATCGATGGTTGAGATTATTTAACCTTTTGTAGCCATTATACCTGTTAGAGAAAATACTAAATACAAACAATAAACTTGTTAGAGTTAGAGAAATAGCCTCAAAACTCTACACACCTTTGTAGGCCTCACACTTGGATCACAAATGTTGAAAGAGGGCTTATACTTCAAGTGGTATCCAAAGTGTCTATTGTTACTCTTGATAAAAATGGATTTTTGTTTGAAAGGCTCAAAAAGAAATATGTACGGACTTGAACCAAGAATTAACGATGAAATAAAAACAAAAAAAAGCAGGAAGGAAATAAAATAATGAAAGAAATCAAACTCAAGAACTAATCAACCAACTTAATAGGTGAATTACTAGTTTTTGAGTATTTTAAGAATCAAGAAATGAAATCAAGAATCAAGAATTGAAACTAGGATGATTGAACCTGAGCAAAAGTGGATTTGGAACCCTTAAAATGCATTTGGAAGAGGTGTAAGTGGTGACCAGCTCACACGGGTGGAGGTGCGCAGATCAATCTAGTGATCTGCATAGTGGTCAATCTTGGCCACCTACATGCACAGATGGCCTCTTGTGTGCGCAGGTGATGGATGCAGGTCACCTAGCAGAATGCCTGGAAGCTCCAAAATTCCACCTTCTGTGGGCCATTTAACATCTCTCTCTTGGAATATTCCTTTTTCTCTTTGGATATTCTTTGTACAAATAACTTTTCTTGCTTTTTATTTCTATTTCTTGGATTAAACACTACCTTTTTGATGAATATTCCACTTGAATATTTGAGTCTCTTCAAGGACACAAAGAACCCAAAAAATTTCCACCTAACTCATTTTGACCCAAAATTTTGTGAAACTTCAGATTTAAGGTCCTTTCAATGTGAGAAACCCCTTTCCACTAACTTTAGCCCTAAAATCCACACCAAAACAAGTATATCTAAAACCCGCTTCTCTTTTTTTCAAGATCAAGAATAACAATGGTAGGTTTTATTCAAATTCTTCCAAACAAAGCTTCAAGCTTAAGATTCCGACTCAAAATACTAGAAGAACTAAATCTAGTATAGAAACTAAAAAGAAGACTAAAAATATAAAAATATTTTTGGGGGTTTTGTGAACTAAATGTATTAACTCTTATATTTTGACTTTTCAAGATATCAATCCCAAGACTAGAATTGTAAAGACAAATCTAAGCCTTTCTCTGATACCAAATGATAAAGATCAAGCTACAAAAACTAGAATTTAAGTACGAAAAGTGAAGAGATAGTCAATGCTAGAAGATAATTATACAAAATAAGAAAAAGTAATTAAGAACTAGAGGATATATGAAAACCCAAACCCCTAATTAAAGTTTCAAATCACACCTAACTCCTATGATATCCAAGAGGGAATTTATTGCCCTCGAAATCACTCGTTTCTAAGCAAAAATTCAACAAAAGTTCACCAACCTCTCTCAAGGGAGAATAGTTCATCAATATTCAAGAAATACCAAGAGATATATAGCATTGGTTTGGGTCTTTATACCCTTAGTCTAATTATTACAAACTTGGGCCTAAAAGTTACCCATTTGCACTTAACATGGACTATACAACCGATTTGGCCCATCTACTCATGTAGGTGGGAAGTTGATCACATATGTCGTGATCGTAGGTTCCATTTCTTCCACCAACTAGTGCATGTGGGCCACCTGCGGGTGTAGATGAGCTCGTAGGTCCCTTCAGTGGACTTTAACTCCGTCTTGCATTCTTTTGACTTCTTTAAGGCTCCTTGATCCTTAGTAGATGTAATCGCCAAAACATATCACCCTTTTGATGGCAGTAGGATATCTTCAAGCATCTCTCATTTCATGTAAACTCCATAAAGTTCCTGAACTTTGCTTCTAATAAAGCGCTTTGAGCATACTCAGATTGTATTATTACTTAATTTACTTATATGATATAAAAAGGCTTGTTATTTTAAGTTGATTAATTTACAAAACTTAATTGGCATTTTTTCTACTCATTTACAAATATTTGGTTAAGTGTTCATATTAGTTAAGTTGAGTCGGCCTACGATATCACTTGTAAGTATGGTCTTGTACTGATACTACCTTGTACTCTTCTTTTGTTGAGTGGCGAGCATATTCCAGTGGATTTTATGAGACCTTAATTGTAGGTGATGAAGGATGATCTTGATCCAAGGGTAAGCATTCATTCTCTAGGCTGAAATGGATCATTCAGGCTTGGTCTTGTCCTTAGTTTAAATTGTGACTCTTTATTTTATTATGTTGGTTTTCCTAGCTATACCTGTAAACCTGTTTAGTTAGGATTATGCTATAATGACTTTCAGTTTTTGAGGATGTTTAGGTGATATTATTTTCTGCACTAGTGTTGAATGATTAATTAAAACTTTTATAGAAGAATTACGGCTTTGTTTTTAAAATCAAATAAGTGAATGATTTGAATTTAATTTGATGGTTCTCCTACCCAAGGTCTAGAGTGGCTTCCACTCATGACAGTTAGGTCTGATTCATGCTAGGAAGTATTGTAACATCGAAAAAGGCCGTTATATATTTAGTAATAATTGAGATTTTTATTTTTGACTATGCAAGGGTAATATCACATGCCACTTAAATGAAAACATGATTTTTCTTCCACAATTTCATTTTTCCAAATTCAAACTCAAATGATTAACACTTGACACCACCAAAATCCTCCCCTATTATACATAGTTATAATACCCCAAAAATCTAAGCCAAAATTAGAACCATGGTTCAAGTACATGTAGAATTAAAAACCTTGTTTTATGGTATGAGAAGTGATTTATACATGTATTACGACTTCAAGTAACCCCTAGATCATGGCCATGTCAAAACCTTCCTTACTAATTGATTCCTTGTGAAAAATCTTCCTATAGTCAACTGCAAATGAGCATATACTAGATTCTAAGGTATTTTTTTTTATCTCAAGACCACAAAATTAAAGCCCTTTGAGTCTTATTTCCAACTCATCCAGTTTTGGCTTAATCCGGTATCAAAAAAAAGTTATGACCATTTTAGTAAAGTACTTTCCAACAGTGAGAACCTACGAGCATAGGCACGACTGTGATTACACTCTAAGATCGTACAATGATCTCGTCTACATAAAACAACCCTAAAAATCTCAAAGTTGAAAAGTATACCTTCCAACCACAATAGAAACCATGACCATGGTTAGGAACCACGATCTTGACTTCTAAAGTTGATTCAGTTGGAACCTACAAACTATGAACCAAGGTATGATCATAGGTGGGTCCCATAATCATACCAAGGCTCATCTGATGGTAACCAGAGAGCCCCAAATCCATCCAATCAAGAACAATACCCACAATTATAGGTAGGTCCCTACGATCTTGGAAAGGTCTCATACGTCCCTTTTAGTAACTTTTTTAGTTATGTTTTATAAGAGGTATTCCAATTTTTTCCCACTTTTTAAACCCCTAACTTCATCATTTAAGCTTCCCCAAGGATAATTATTGATGATAGTATTACCCTATTCCCTCATTACTCAAAAAAATATTCGATACTTAGCATTTACAGAGAAAAAAGGCAATTTTTCTTCTTTAAGACAACTAGGGTTCATCTTCTTCAAGATTTTAATTTCAAAAGTTTCTTCCAAATTTTCATCAACAAGTATGTGTATTTCATCAATGGGTATCCTTACACATGTTGAGTCTCAGTGTTAACTTAATTTCTCAGTTTAATTCCATCCTCGGAGCTTAGGGTTCATGAATGTTGTGAATTTCTTGAAATACCAGTTCCTTGATCTCATTGAGTTGTAAACCCATGTTTTAACATGAATTTTAGTACCATTAAATGATCAAAATCATAAAACCTAATTATATTGTGAAATCTATGATTTTTGAACTTGAGTTCTTAAATTCCTTAATTCACTTAGTTTATGAAATTGTCATAATTATTGCATTCTTCAGAGACAGTGTGTAATGAACACCCGATGACCTATGATTTCATGAAAAAAAACTTAAAAATATTATATCCTCCACTTTACATGTTTTTAATGCTATTAGATAATGCATTTATTTCTAGCTTCAGAATATTACTATTATTGAGCATTTCAGTTATCAACTTCATTCAATCGGGGGTAGTACTTAGCATCAAGAAAATGCAGGGATGGAGGCTCACCTGTTAGTTAGGCTGAGACCTATAGTAGAAGTGCCTAAGCACTAGAACCAAGGTGCCACCGTAGGTTCTAAAGTGCCGCCCGTGATACAAGGATTAACACCTTTGTCCTTCTAGACATCAATTTAGTAGATCCACTATAATACCCCCCAAGATCTTAGATAAGTACCCAATTATTCTTCACGTGTTAAAAAGGTCACCAAAGAAATTATTCCACACTAAGTATAAGTGTCATGAGAACTTTGACCCTAAATATTCCAAACATTTTATTTTTGGCCTTCCCATGTTCAAAAAAATTTGTTTTTGATTTGAAATATGTTTAGGAATGTTAAAAGGGTCATCTGAGAGAGTTTTGGAATTTTTGGAGGAGGTTCGGGGCGATTTTTATCCACAGGGGCAGTGTGCCTCCACGATTTTGATGTGTTATGGAGGCCACCCTCCACGATATCCAATGTATCACAGAGGTAGTGTCCTTTATAAAATGTAATGAGCCACAAAGGAAAGCCTCCATAATAGGCAACGTGTCACGGAGGCTGGCCTCTGCAATAGGCTTCATGTCATGCTGTAGTGTAAAAAGCCAAGAAATCACTTAAGGTTTAAGGGATTTTTTGTCTTTTTTTTTCTTTTTTAAACACCCATTTCATGACCTATAACCCCAATTAAGCATAATTTTCCCTCTTCTGATTTAGTTATCTACATTCATCTCTCTTTCACTTTCAAAACAACAAGGCGAGGGTTTCTTCAATAAATTCATCATCTAAGTCCCCAAGTCCAAGTTCTCTTCAAGAAGTTGAGAAAATCAAAGTATGTAGGGTTTGAACAAGGATATTCTTTCATCTTTGTGCCCAAAAGCTATTGTTATTACAATTAAATTTATGAGGTTTTCAGTTAGGGTACATACCCAATTCTCATGTTTTTAAGATTATGGTATTATCGTGTGATTTAAAAGTTTAGTTTGCATAATAATTTATCTTTACATATGCTTTTACTTTCATGATTGCTATTATAAGATGAATTTCATTATTTTGACATGAAGTTTGATGATTTTTTAAAAGAATATTTTATGAGATGATGAATGATTTCAAGTTTAAGAAAAAGTTACTAATTTTACAAGAAGTTTAATCTTATAAGCTCAAATTATAAGTATTATAGCATTCTTAAAGTTCAGTTTGATCTATGTTCTAAAATAAAAAATAAAATCCATAAATTTCCTCAAGAATATGATTTAAGTAAGAGAAGCATAGTTGTTTTTCAGTTTATAAGCCCATATGCTATTTTAAGGTGTATTTCATAAGTATGCGCATATAAGTATATGTTTTGGGAGTAGTATTTAGCGTCGAGAGAGGAATGTGGGCTTATCTCATCTTATTCTCCATAAACTTTGTGCCACCATAGGTTTATATTTAGGAGCTTCGACAGAAAGTTTCTCCTCCTCAACCCAGTACTTTAAGTCAAGGTTCTATTTCAATGGCAAGGGTAGAACAGCTCTCCCCAACATGGGTATGACATTGGACTTTATGATAGCTCACATGGTTTATGTCGATTATAAGAACCCCCCTAAAAAGTAAAGATTTCAGAAACTAAGTGTAATAACTCACTAAGCTTATCAAATTATGCTTTATGGTGTTTTAGCTTTCAGTATTATTCATGATCAAGGTGAGTCCCTTTACACTTAGCATGCATGTTTTGAAGTATGTTCAGTTTAGTTTTACTTATTGTATTCACCACCACATATTTAGAATATTTCATAAGTATTGACCGATATATATGTCTATGTGATACATTATTTTATAATATAGGTTCTGGTGTTTGACCCTATCAACAAGATTAATCGTAGGCACCATTACCTATGTTCAGAGTTAGTGAGTGCTCATAGTTTGAGGTCCAAGTTTATGATGATTGCAAATATTAAATGCAGTTATTCTAGTTACTTAGCTTTTAGTTTGGGTCAGCTGAGTTCTGTCCCAATGGCTTTTCAATCACTAGATTAGAGGTTTATCAAGACTAGTCAGATTATGTTTCTTTCCATTTTCCATTGATTTGAAGTTTATTAAGTTAAAGAGTTTTAGTTGGGATTTTTCCTATGATTGAATTCCATTTTGAGTCTTCTTCAGTATTCATTCATGATTTAAGTTTACCTTTATGAGAGTTTAGAGTTGAGTAGATATCATGGGTTAGCTTGGGCTATTCGTAGTCTTAAGCACCGTGTGACGTCCAGGGGGTACCTTCGGGATATTATAAACTTGGTATCAGAGCCTAAGGTTCTAAATATTCCTGGGAAGTGTAACAAGCTACATTACATAGAGTCTTGATCATGGTTGTGAAGCGCACCACACTTATGAGCAAGAGACTACGAGAAGTATTAGAAACTATCCCTTTTTTCATGATCTCTGTCGTGCTTTAAGGTTATTATTATATACTCTAGTTTATGCTTTTACGTGATAGAGAATGTCTTTTTGTAGATATTATGCACACATAAATGGGGATCATCCGGCCCCACCTCTACTTATAGACCCTCCAAATGAAAATGTCTCACCTGCTGAGTTTAGGGTTGCGTTCCAAGTGTTATCTCACGCTGTGAATGCAAATGTTCAGGGAAGCCAACCAATAGCTGTCCAGCTTAAGCAAAATCATTTGCAGCCAGAGTTTAGGACTTTATGAGGATGAACCCACCCAAATTCTTTGGGTTAAAGGTGAATGAGGATCCTCAATTCTTCATTAATGAGGTGAAAAAGATTATCCAAATTATACATATTACTAAAGAAAAAGTATGGAATTGGCTTCTTATCAATTGAAAGATGTTGCTTATGATTGGGTTCTCTGTAAAAGGACAGTAGAGGTGAGAATACATCTCCTATGAGTTGGTATGTGTTTGAAACTGCATTTTTGGATAGGTTCTTTCCTCGCGAGTTAAGGGAGACTAATATAGAGGGGTGTATGAACCTAAGGCAAGGATCTATGTCAGTTAAAGAGTATTGCCTCAAGTTCACTAAGCTAGCTAAGTTTGCACCAACACTGTTATGTATTCTAGAGCTCAAATGAGAAAGTTTATCACTAGTGTGTCTAATTTTGTAATTAAGAAATATAGTACGGCCATGTTGATTAGGATATATATAACACCCTGCATTTTTGGGTTAAAGTTTGAACCATCTTTTCTATGCGTATAGACTCGAACCCAATGATTCTTTATTAATATATGTGTGATTATCAATCCTATAGTGTGTGAACACCTTTGAATAAGAATTGAGGTTACAAAAATTCCTAAATCAAAGATGAGTTGAAAACTCTTCTATCAATTAAGTATTGGAGAACGTCTCAAATTAGGGCAACTTCCATCGACCATTACTCCTTGTATATAACAAGTTAGAGGGCCTACCATATATCAAATATAAGGTCTTCAAGTCTTCTTTCCAACTTCACCAGTTTTTCTTTAATCCGATATCGAGTAAAAAGTTATGCCTATTTTCCAGAGAGGTGTCAGTCTATAGAGGTGCAACAGACAAAGTGACGGACCGTCTAGCCAGTGATGGCCCATCAAGCCAGGCCGTCAACTTGAAATAGCAAGGTCAAAAATGGATTTTTTATGATGTCTTGAGAGATGGCCAGTCACGAGAGTGTCGGTCTGTCACTCAGGCCATTGGTAAGGGCCGACCTACACTAAAGTATCATTTTAAAGGGATATTTTGGTATTTTCCCATCCCAAACTCCTTCCCCAAGAATTTAAACCATACTTTAAGTTTTATAATCCATCTTTTATCGGTTTTTGACATCTCAAATCCTCTCCACTCTCAAGAACAAAAGAAATTAGGGTTTTTCATCAAGGCAAGAACCCAAGCCTTTCAATCTAAGATTTTTAAGAAACAAGTCAAGATTCGGGTCCTATTCTTCACACTAAGTAATCTAAGGTATGCGGGGTTTTCCTAAAGTAAATAATCTTATTGATAATATTTTGAATAAGGTTTACAGTTATGGAACTTGTTATTTATAAAAGGGTTTTGAATTTACATTAAAAAGTATCCATTGTGAACCCCTTTTTGATGATAATGTTTTGTCCTTGAGGCCTCTCTCCTATAAATTTGATTTTGTTCGTATATATGTATATATGTGCTTTAATTTTTGGAACTTGAATTGAGAGCATGAAGATTTATACTCTTCTCTTTTTATAAACTATTTGATTTCATATTGAGAAGAATGTTACAAATGTCCTTACTATTATTTATTGACTCGCTATTAGTGATGACATGAAGAGAGGGCATTTTATTTAATTACATAAACAAAAGTGATGATTTAAAGAGTTGCATGGTTTTCTACAAGATACTTGACCACCACGTATTTGTGAATTAAACTTGACGATCTTTGCCTAAGTTTGCATGAATTTTATTGTACGCTTTCTCTTGTATTACTTAAATAATTTGGTGGTCTAAACATTGTTTTTCTTAAAAAGAGTTGTAACTTGATAATTTATAGCTGAGAAGTATGACTTGCAAGTCTTGGTATGATGATACCAAAACAAATAATGCCATGATGATGCAGAATAAAAAAAAATATGGATTTTACCTTAGATTTTTAGATTTTGAAGTTTAGAATGATACATGTTTAGAAAGAATTAAAAATAGTCTTAAGAGAGTTAAGTTGTTACCTAAAGAAGGCATGAGGCCAGAAAACTCATTTTTTGAAATTTTGTTTTCACGATACGAGATATATTATCCCCAAAGAGGGATTAAACGCTAGCCTAGACCCCTGTGGCATACTAGAAATATAAACTCGAACTCTTGCAGCAAACTTGGGTTGGGGGCTTGGCCGCCGAGTTAAAGGCGAACTCTATATAGCCCATGGGATCGTAGAATTGTAAGGTGTACCACCTAGCTCAGAAGTAAAACAAAGAGTGAGTCTTGGTTTCAAAGAATTATTTTGAAGTCTTTTAAGAGTGCCCATGTGTTTTCATATATCTTATGTAACGTGTTTTATAAATTACTCTCACTTATATTCCATAAAATTACATTATTTTGGATTGCTCTGCATACCAGTACATCTGTATTGACCCCCTATATTTCAGGATCTGAGGCAAAGTCCCGGGGTCCTACTGAGTAGTAGATTGAGTTGTCCAAATTTGCAGTTGGTGAGCCTCCCTTATTTAGAAAGGCCTTGTTTATTGGACCTTGATACTTTATTTTAGTTTATGGTCTGATTGAGGGCCTTGTCCCAGTATTTAGACAATAGTGTTTTTGAGTTGTTAGAGATTTTGCAGACTAGTGTCAGGTGTTTTTGAATATTTTATGTACTCATTTTTGTATGTTCAGTTGGAGTAAAAGAATGACCATGTTTCCATCTTATAATATTTTTCACATTTTCCTTACAGTATATGAATTGTGTATATGATTGCCAGTTAGAGAAGGGCTTTTGGGCCTCCACGGTTCAGGATGTCTATCATGGCTAGAGCCTCGTTTTGGGTCATGATAAACTTGGTATCAGAGACGGTTCATGGTCCCAGGGTGTCTGCAAAATCATGTCTAGTCGAGTCTTACTTATGGGTATGTTGTGCACCACACTTATAATTAGGATGCTACCGGGCATTTAGGAGTTGTTTCTTATTCTTTCATACTCTAGTTCGTGCTATAGCGTTGTCCATAAGAAAGTTATCCAAATACCTTTCTTGTTCTAATTTCATGGGCTAGGCCTCATTGTCGAAGCGGTAGATGCCTAAGAGTCTTGCTCCCCCAGCGAGGTGGTTCTCTATGATTGAGTTATCCATAAAATTTATGATATAGCACAAGGACTTGAGAGGAGTCCATTTGTGCTTCAAGGTGTAATGATTCAAGCGTATACCTTTATCTTGATGAAATCGTTCTTTTCAACCTGAAGTACAAAGTGTATTCAGTTCTCTTTCAAAATTTTTATTGCAGATATCATGCTTATAGGCAATGATATATAGTAGAATACTGGAATTGTATTTCCACCTGAGTAGTAGTATATGTTCAAGTGTCATGTCTTATTAGTAGTGAGATGGGCTAAGAAGTTGGTGATATAAAGTCACAAGGTTAGAAGTCATAGTGAGGGTAACTTTTGTGTAAATAAATAGTTTTAGTTGTATAACTATTGGTTGAGTAATGGTTTGCCATTTTATAGTGATAGACTAATATGGTAGCAATATTTGCAAATTGTATGGTAGTTTGTGAAGGAAGTGACAGGATATGATTATTATTTATTCAAAATAGAGAAGGATCTCAGAATGGATAGTTATGGTAGTTGTAGAAATTATTTATAAGCCATGAATGGCAAGGGGTAGATTAGTCAATAAGTTATAGGTAGAGACTCATTGGTGTATATGGAATTTTGAAGGTAGTAGTGATGTATGCATGGGTAAGTAAATATAATGTGAGGGAGTGAAATATGTTGATAAAATCGTAGTGGATTATAATATAAGATTAAGTTTGACTATCCCTATTATGACTTTACCCTCCTCTGATTGTCTTTACTCTAGTGGTTGTAGACTATTACTACTTATGAAAAGATATGTAATAGATTTTGAGGTGTAGTAGTAATGTCGCAGAGGAGGCATGATTGTAGGTAGTAGTTAAATGAAATGAAGTATTTTGAATTGATTTCCCAATTTGATGTACTAGTATAGTATGTGGCATGCTTTGTTGGTGGTACATGATTGACGTTAGACTGTAGGCTTAAACGTTATATGTGATGTATGGTGATAAGAATTGTAGCTTACGACTAATGATGTGTATTTTGTAGGAACGAACTTGTAGGCTTGATGTGAGGTGTGTAATAGCCTAGGTTGGAAACTTGTAGATTAATAAGTGGTCAATTATGATGTATATATATACATGAGAACAAGAGTAATATGGTGAATTATGGTTGACTTGTTAAGTGGATTAGAACGTGAGTATATAGGAATAAGTTAAACCCCAAGGTAGCATGTTTTAAGATAAGACATCATGTGTACAAGTGTCACGCGTACCTAGATTTCATTTTTGAATCTTGTAGTATGGAGAAGTCTGGAAAGTTCTTCTATGGCATTCTTTAGATTTGAATTGAGGAGATATAGGTAGGAAATATACGCCTTTGGTATAGTTTTACAAATTTTGTTAAGTTGTAAGTTATGTGATTAGAGGTGTAAAGCTAGTATAATAAGGAATTAAATATGGAGTGTTAAGTGTTTAGAAGCATGGGTGTCTATGCCCATGATAATGGTAGTCGTAAGTTGATGACCTTGGGGTTTGAGAAAATTAT
The DNA here is from genome assembly GCF_002878395.1 of Capsicum annuum. Taxonomy (NCBI): domain Eukaryota; kingdom Viridiplantae; phylum Streptophyta; class Magnoliopsida; order Solanales; family Solanaceae; genus Capsicum; species Capsicum annuum. The sequence continues at coordinate 176,035,326 of NC_061122.1, read as the reverse complement.
GATTTGTGTCCCTGAAAGGGGGATATTCTAGAATGAATTTAGTATCTTTATAATAAAAAAATATTGAGGGAAGTTTGTGTTCATGTGTATATTGATACCCCTTTGTGATAAAGAGTGTGGATGTAGGCGCTCATGAGAGTCGGAGTTGTAGAGTGATGGCTATAGAGGCTAGCGAAAGTTAAGAGTGGCATTTTTGGAAAGCGAGGCCTTTAGAGTATAGTTAATCGGGGAAAGTTTAGAGTATATGGTGATGTTTCTTTTGTGTTGAGAGTTGTAGCCATAGATTTTGATGTGAGGTTATGTTCGCAAGTCCAGGAATGTGACATTGATTTAAGGGGGAGATGATCGATTAAAGTAGTTCCCGAATTTTCTTGTGGTTTCATGTTTCAAGTAAGAATCATGATAAATCAACTCCTATTCAAGCAGGCTCCTCCTACTTTGATTTGAATGGACATCTACCAATGTCTTATGTATTCATGTCTTGCCTATGCCTAAGGTTTGAGCTCTCTATGTAACTCATGTCATGTTCTGACCTCCAAATAAGAAGCAATAATGTTCCATAGTGATCCAATATTTCGAGTATCCAAGCCATATGTTATGTTGCTCATGATCCAAATCTATGTCTCACAGCATGCTTGGTCCTAAGAAAATATGTTTCTATATGTCACAGAATTATTTTATGCCAGAATTAGCCAAAGTGATAAAGTTTATGCTAACACCCAGAAAACTTTAGTTCTTTAAATGAGGATCAATCGCGTCAAGTGGAAATCTTTGTCTTAGTTGTTAACTACATAAATTTCGCCTTTATACCATATAGTTCATGATATGTGCACCCATTTTTCTCATTGTGGTCTGTCTTAAAAAACCATGTTGTGTTGTGGTTATGATGAATGACTCTTTACTTATGATCCAGACATTTGATATATGAATCATTTCGTGGCTATTCTATCATATTTTCACGTCATGTCCCTCCTTGAGTAGATTAATAAATATGGGTTATAATTGAGTAGTGTTTCTCCCATTCATGATGCTTATGCTTGGGTCCCTTAATGACCCTTTATATTTTAGTATGATGGTGGTTGTGGAAGCGTGTGAGTATGTTAGGTGGGGGAGTAGATATTTTTGAAGATGAAAATTTTGATATGATTCTTGAGCTAAGGTAATAGTAGAAGGGGGGAGAAGGAGATGAACTTTCATTATGTAAGATAGTTAAGAAGGAGTTATGTGGCGAAAATCTTAGTGAGAATGATTGAATTGGCTGGTCTTAGTGGGGAGATCCATGAAGTCGGTGTAGTTATGATAGGCTTGAATGTTGTGATTGATGAAAAAGCAAACCAATGGGTTATGTGGTTGGTGCTCCTTGATTTAAAACTCGAGCATGTTTGATGGTAGGGATAAGGTGAAGTAATTTTCGTAATGGGATATAGAGTATAGGGTCCCATAGCTAAAGCTAGTATCTCTTTTCTCCGTGGTAGGCTTCAACATAAAATCACCATGCGGTGGGACTCAAACTCCTGTGTTGATATGTGTGATGGAAGAATTATAAGTGGAAATTATGAAGTATGTTGTTTATTTATTATTTGGGGCATAGTAGAGTAGTATCTCTAAGTGAGATTCATTCATTTTAAATTATACAGTCGAGAATGCTTCTACCTCTATCTTCCATAAAATCTTATTTAATGATTAGTACCAATGGAAATCATGCCTATGATCACCAAATAAACTCATACCATGTGATGTGATGATCTTTATCCTTAGAATTCATGTACAAGGTCATCTCTATGTCAATTCTTATTATCTCACTCTTCGTGCTAACACGATTCACTTGGCGACATCATGAATGCTCTTCTTGAGGTCTACATATGTTTCCTTCAGAGGAAATTCTTAGTTTAAGGTTACATCCTTTATTCGATATTTTTGGAGCTTCAACAAGTCCTTACCTATCAGTCGAGGATGACTGATCCCAAAGGGGAGATAATGTAACACCCTGTACATACGGGTTAAAATTTAAACCATCTTTTCTACGCATATAGACCTAAACCCAATGAGTTGAAAACTCTTCTATCGATTAAGTATTGGTGAATGTCTCAACTTGGGTCAAATTTCATCGACAATTACTCCTTGTATATAACGAGTTAGAGATCCTACTATATATTAAATAAAAGGTCTTCGAGTCTTCTTTCCAATGCCACCAGTTTTGCCTTAATCCGACATCAGAGTAAAAAGTTATGCCCGTTTTTCAAAGAGGTGTCAGTTTGCCAAGGTGTGATAGTCATACTGATGGACCATCAAGCCAGTCCATCAACTTGAAATAGCATGGTTGGAAATGGGTTTTGGTGATGGTTTGAGCGACGTCCAGTATGGGAGTGACGATCTGTCACTCAGGGATATTTTGGTATTTCCCATCCCAAACTCCTTCCCCATGAATTTAAACCATACCCTAAGCGTTATAATCCATCTTTTATTAGTTTTTGACATCACAAATCCTATCCACTCTCAAGAACAAAAGAAATTAGGGTTTTCCTTCAAGGGAAGAACTCAAGCCTTTCAATCCAAGATTTCCAAGAAACGAGTCAAGATTCAAGTCCTATTCTTCACACTAAGTAATCTAAGGTGCGTAGGGTGTTTCTAAACTACTTAGGATTATTAAAATGTTTTGAACAAGTTTTAAAGTTATGTAAATCATGTATTTATAAAAGGGTTTTGAATTTACATTAACAAGTATGCATTGTGAACCCCTTTTTTATGACAATGTTTTGGCTTTGAGGCCTCTCCCCTTTAAATTCAATTTTGTTCGTATATATGTATATATGTGCTTTGAGTTTTAGAACTTGAATTGAGAGCATGAAGATTTATACTCCTTCTCTTGTTATGAACTATTTGATTTCATATTTAGAAGCATGTTACAAATATTCTTACTATTATTTATTGACTCCTATTTGTGATGACATAAAGAGAGGGCATTTTCCTAAATTACATAAGCAAAAGTATTGATTTAAAGAGTTGCATGATTTGCTACAAGATACTTGATCACCACGTGTTTGTGAATTGAACTTAAGGATCTTTGCCTAAGTTTTCATGAATTTCACTATACGCTTTCTCTTGTATTACTTAAATGATTTGGTGGTCTAAACATTGTTTCCCTTGAAAAGAGTTGTAACTTGATAATTTGTGGCTTAGAAGTATGACTTGTAAGTCTGGGTATGATGATACCAAAACAGATAATGCCATAATGACATAGAATAGAACAGAATGTAGATTTTACCTCAAAATTTTAGACTTTGTAGTTTAGAATGATGCATGTTTAGAATGATTTAAAAATGGGCTTAAGAAAGTTAGTGGTCACCTGAAGAAGGCATGAGTCCAGGAAACTCATTTCCCAAAACTGTGTTTTTTCGATACGGGTTATATTGTCCCCAAAGAGGGATTATATGCATGCCTAGGGCCCTGTGGCATACTAGAAATAAAAACTCCAACTCTTGCGACAAACTTAGGTTGGGGGCTTGGACGACGAGTTAAAGGCGGATTCCATATAGCCCATGGGATTGTAGACTGTAGGGTGTACCACCTACCTCAGAAGTAAAATAAAGAGCGAGTCTTGGTTTCAAAGAATTATTTCAAAGTCTTTTAAGCTTGCTCATGTGTTTTTGTATATCTTATGTAACGTGTTTTATAAATTACTATCACTTATGTTGTATAAAAGTACATTATTTTGGATTTCTCTGCGTACTAGTATATCTGTATTGACCCCTATATTTCAGGATCAGAGACACAGTCTCGGGGTCCCTCTAAGCAGTAGATAGGGTTGTCTAAAGTTTGTAGTTGGTGAGCCTCTCTTATTTTGAAAGGCCTTGTTGATTGGACATTGATACTTTATTTTAGTTTATGGTCCGACTGGGGGCCTTGTCCTAGTATTTTGACAGTAGTGTTTTTGAGTTGTTAGAGATTTCGCAGACTAGTGTCACGTGTTTTTGAATGTTTCATGAACTCATTTTCGTATGTTCAGTTGAAGTAAAAGAATAACCATGTTTCTATCTTATCATTTTTTTCTGCATTTTCTTTATAGTATATGAATTGTGTATATGATTGCCATTTAGAGAAGGGCTCTTGGGCCTCCATGATTTAGGATGTCCATTGTGGCTAGGGCCTCAGTTCGGGTCATGAAAATATAGATATTGCTCCTTTGATGACCCATGCTCAGTAGATTAAGGTAGAAAAGTTAAAGGAACAAGAGAGGGTGAACAAGAGGTCTAGGACTGGATAATTTGGGTTTAGTTAGAAGAAGGTAGGAGGGGGAAATAATTGTTAGTTTTATGGCCACTCATCAGCATCTGCACCATCCTCAAGTAGTGCCCCTACACCTTAAACTAAGAAAGAGCAGTAGGGCAGAGCTCCGACTTCTAGATCCCAGGGTATTATGGTTGGGAGACCCAGTTATCCAGCCTACACATCATGTGGTAAGACCCATCTGGGTGAGTGTTTTTTGGGTAGAGGTCGTTGTTATAGTTGTGGTAAGATAGGCCACAGGGTCAAGGAATATCCTTATACTAAGCAGGCAAGCAGGGATGTTCATCCTCAGACTCAGTCCACAAATTCAGTAGTTCAGTCAGGACGCGTAACTCTACAGTAGGGTAAATTATCCAGTACCAGTGGTGGTCACCGTCAAAACTAGTTTTATGCTATACCATCCCAAAGGACATTTCCCCAGATATTATCCCTGGTATGCTCCGTGTCTTTTACCTTGATATTTATGTGTTGCTTGACCCGGGGTCAAACCTCTTTTTTGTGACCCTTCTTGTTACTATAAATTTGGAGTAAGTCCCAAAAGTCTTTCTGAATCCTTCTTAATTTCTACTCCAGTAGGTGAGTCAATTACCGCTAGACAAGTATATAGAAAGTGACCTATTACAATCCTTCATAGGTTCATATTTGCAGATTTAATAGAGCTAGAGATGATAGATTTTGATGTTATTCTATGAATGGATTGGTTCCATTCATGCTATGCGTTAGTCAATTGTCACACTCGAGTAGTGAAGTTTTAGGTTTCTAATGAGTCAATCTTGGAGTGGAAGGGTAGTTCAGTCTCTCCAAAAGGTCTTTTCATCCATTATCTTAAACCCAAAAGGGTGTATCTACCACCTAATTCTAGTTAAAGACACGAAGTCTGAAGCCCCAACCATTCATGTGTAGTCAAAGAATTTTTAGAGGTCTTTCCAAAGGATTTACCAGGGGTACCTCCAAATAGAGAAATAGAGTTTGGGATTGATCTCCTTCCCCATACCCAGCCTATCTCCATTTCTCCCTCACCTATGGCTTCGGCCAGGTTAAAGAAATTGAAATAGCATCTTAAAGATCTCCTAGATAAGGGGTTCATTGTACCTAAGGCGCTCCAGTTCTATTCATGCGCAAGAAGGATGGAACACTCAGAATGTGTATAGACTATAGACATTTAAAAAAAGGTCACCATCAAGAATAAGTACCCCATTCCAAGAATTGATGATTTATTTGTCAGCTTTAGGGTGACTGTTGGATTTCAAAGATGATCTCAAGTCAGTGTATCACTAGTTGAAGGTCAAGGAGCGCGACATCCCAAAACTACCTTCAAAACTTATTATGGTCATTTTGAGTTTGTGGTTATGTCTTTGGGGATAACAAATGCTCCCACAGCATTTATAGATTTTATGAAAAGGGTCTTCAAGCATTAATTGGACATGTTTGTCATTTTATTCATGATGACATACCTGTATATTCTCAAAGTGGGGAGGAGCATGCAGACTATTTGAGAATCATATTGCAGACCCTTTAGGATCGTCAGTTGTACGTAAAGTTTAGTAAGTGCGAATTTTGGTTGGAGTCTTACATTTTTTTGGTCATCTTATTTCGGGAGCCTATATTCATATGGACTAATAGAAGACGAATACAGTGAAGCACTAACCAAAACCCATTACCCTATCTAATATTTGGAGATTTTTGGGTCTGGTCAGTTACTATAGGAGGTTTGTTGAGGATTTTCCTCAATATCTTCATCTTGACTAAGTTGACTCTAAAGAAGGTGAAGTTTATATGGTCAAATAAATGTGAGAAGAGTTTCCAAGAGTTAAAGTATAGACTGACTTCGGCTCCAGTGTTAGCCTTGTCAGATATTTTGGGTGGATTCATGGTGTATTGTGATGCTTCCAGAGTAGAATTAGATTTTTTTATGAAAGATGAAAAAGTAATAGTTTATGCCCCCAAATAACTTAAAAACCATAAAAAGAATCATCCAACCCACGATTTAGAGTTAGCAACTATTGTGTTTGCTATAACGATTTAGAGGCACTACTTATATGGTGTGCATGTTGACATTTTCACTGATTATAAGAGTCTCTAGTAAGTATTTACATAAAAAGAGTTGAATCTTTATCAGAGAAGGTTGTTGGAGTTGTTGAAAATTTATGATATAAATATTCTTTACCATCCAAGAAAGGCGAGTATGGTAGTAGATGCGCTAAGTAGGTGTCTATGGGTAGTGTGACTTATGTGAATAAGAAGGAGCAGGAGTTGGCTAAGGTAGTCATATATTAGCTTGTTTGGGTGTATGTATGCTTGATATAGATGATGAGGGAGTAGTGGTCCAGAATGGTTTGGAATCGTCCTTAGTGGTGGAAGTGAAGGAGAAGCAACGTAGAGATCCCATACTTAGCCAGATATTGGATGCAGTTTAGTAGCAAAAGGTTAAGGTTTTCTCCCAAGGGGGGATGGTTTTCTCCGTTATCAAGGTCGGCTTTGTGTTTCTAATGTGGATGGGCTGAGAGAAAGGATATTAGCAGAGGCTTACAGTTTGAAGTATTTTATTCACCCTGGTGCTACTATGATGTATCATGACTTACGGGAAGTTTATTAGAGAAATGGTATTATGAGGGATGTAACAGAGTTTGTAGCCAAGTATCCCAACTGTCAGCAGGTAAATATTGAGCATCAAAGACTTGGAGGTACACTTCAGTATATTGGCATTCCTACTTAGAAGTGGGAGGTCATCAATATGGATTTTGTTACTGGACTTCCTCTCACCAGACGTCGGCATGATTCAATTTGGGTTATCATGGATCAAATGACCAAATCAGCCCATGTATTATATGTTAAGACTTTAGATACAAAAGAATATTATGCTAAGATTATACTCACAAATTTGTAAGACTCCATGGGATTCCCTTGTCCATTATTTTGACAAAGGCACACAATTCACTTCCCAATTTTGGCAATCATTTTAAAAAAACGTCGGTATGAAGGTGAATCTTAGTACATATTTTCATCCATAGATAGATGGCCAAGATATGTGTATAATTCACACTGGAATATATGTTGAGAGCGTGTGTGATGGACTTTAAGGGAAGCTGGAATGATCATTTACCTTTGATTGATTTTGGCTATAATAATAGTTATCATATTTGTATTTAGGTGGCTCCGTTTAAAGCATTATATGAGCGTATATGTCAGTCACTTATAGGTTGGCTCAAAGTTATTGAAGTAGCCTTGATTGGGTAGGATTTTGTTCTCAGACCTATGGAAAATTTTTAGTTGATTCGTAAAAGGTTACGGCCTACTCAAAGTCATCAAAAATGATATGCAGATGTAAGAAAGAGAGAACTCAAGTTTAAAGTAGGTGATTAGGTATTCTTAAAGGTGTCACCCATGAAAGGTATAGTGAGATTTGGAAAGAATGGAAAGTTAAGTCCCTCATTTGTTGGTCCATATGAGGTAATAAGGCATGTTGGAGCGGTTGCTTATGAGTTGGACCTTCCTCCAGAGTTAGTCATTGTCCACACAGTTTTTCATGTCTCGGTGCTAAAGAAGTGCATTGGGGATCCATCACTAGTAGTCCCTCTAGGGAGTATTAGAGTCAAGGATAACTTTTCCAATGAGGAAATATCAATCGAAATTCTAGAGAGGCATGTCTGAAGGCTAAGAAATAAAGATGTGGTATTAGTAAAGGTTCTATGGAGAAACCAGTTGGTTGAAGGAGCCACTTAGGAAACCGAAGTAGACATGATGACCAAGTACCCTCATCTCTTTCCCTCTGATTCAGTCCCTACTGAAGGTAAATCATTTCTCTTCAGCAAAATCTTTATCTCTCAGACCATCTAAGTATCTTTATATCGTATTATGCATTCTTGAGTTGTTAAGTACGTATATTAGTTATAAATTTAATTAACAGCTCGGTATGGAAATGCCAATTTTTCCCAAAAACCTCACTCTAGACTATTTCATTCAGGGAAGAATAATCCCAAGAGGGAGGTATTATAATACTCCACAAGATCCTAGACAAGTTCCCAATTAGTCGTCATGTGTTAAAAAGGTCCCCAAAGCAATTATTCCACACTAAGTACCAGTTTCATGAGCACTTTGTCACCCTAAATATTTCAAACATTTTATCTTTGGCCTTTTCTTATTTGAAATATTGATTTTTGGCTTCAAATATGTTTAGGAATGTTAATAGGGTCATCCGGGAGAGTTTTGGAATTTTTGGAGGAGGTTTGGGTGATTTTAGACCAAGGAGGCAGTGTGCCTCCATGATTTTGACGTGTCACTGAAGCCACCCTCCTTGATATGCAGCGTGTCACGAAGAATGGCCTCTGTAATAGGCTCTGTACCATGCTACATTGTAAAAAGTCGTACAGTCACTTAAGGCTTAAGGGTTTTTTGGACTTTTTCTTCCCTTTTAAACACCCAATTCATGACCTATAACCCCAAATAAGCATAATTTTCCCTCTTCTCTCTTCAAATTTCAAGAACAACAAGGCTAGTGTTTCTTCCATAATTTCATCTCCCAAGTCCCCAAGTCTAAGTTCCCTTCAAGAAGTCAATCAAATCTAGGTATGTGGAGTTTTAACAAGGATACTCTTTCATCCTTGTGCCCAAAAGCTTTGGTTTTTCAATAAAATTTATAAGGTTTTCAGCTAGGGTGCATACCCAGCTTTTATGTTTTTGAGATTATAGTATTATCATGTGATTTAAAAGTTCAGTTTACACAAGAATTTACCTTTACACATACTTTTACTTGCATGATTGTTATTATGAGATGAATTTCATTATTTTGACATGAAGTTTGATATTTTTGATAAGAAGATTATATGAGATGATGAATGATTTTAAGTTGAAGAATAAGTTACTAAGTTTACAAGAAGTTTAAGCTTATTAGCTCAAGTTACAAGTTTTACATCTTGATCCTATGATCTAAAATAAGACATAAAATCCACAATTTCCTCATGAATATGATTTAAGTAAGAGAAACATATTTGGTTTTTAGTTTATAAACCCATATGCTATTTTAAGGTGGATTTTATAAGTATAAGCACATAAGTATATGTCTTGGGATTAGTATTTAGCACCAAGAGGTGAATGTGGGTTCAGTGTATCCTATTCTCCAAAAAATTACTACCGTAGGTTTATGTTTAAGGGCCTCGCCAGAGAGTATCTCCTCCATTACCCAATATGGGATAAGTGTAGTGATCACTTTAAGTTAAGGTTCTATTCCGATGGCAAGGGTAGAATAACTCTTCCAATGTGGGTAAGATGTTGGAGTCCATGATAGCTCACGTGGTTTATGTCATTTATAAGAACCTCCCACAAAAGTAAAGATTTCAGAAACTAAGTGTAATAACACTCTAAGATTATCAGATTATGCTTTGTTATTCATGCTTTACGATGTTTCGGCTTTCATTATTATTCATGATCCAGGTGAGTCCCTTTACACTTAGTGTGTATGTTTTGAAAGTATGTTCAGTTTAAGTTTTACTTATTGCATTCACCCCCACATACTCGGTACATTTAAGAAATACTGACCTACATATAGATCAACATGCTACATTATTTTATAATGTAGGTTCTAGTGTTCATCCTAGCAGCATGACTAATCATGGGCATCATTTCCTACATTTAGATAGTTGGTGAGTCCTTATAGTTCGAGGGATAAAGTTTATGATGATTCCAAATGTTAAATGCAGCTATTCCAGTTAATTAGCTTTCAGTTTGGGTTAGCAGGGGTCTATCCTAGTGGCTTTTCAGTCATTAGATTAGAGGCTTTTCAAGATTAGTCATATTATACTTCTTTTTGTTTTCCACAGATTTGAAGGTTATTAAGTTATAGAGTTTTAGCTAGATTATTCATATAACTGAATTCCATTTTAAGTATTATTTGGCATTCATTCATAATTTAAGTTTACCTTTATGAGAGTTCAGACCTGAGTAGATATCATGGGTTAGCTTGGGCTATTCGTAGTCTTAAGCACCATGTGACGTCCAGGGGGTACCTTCAGGGCATTACATCTATGTCAGTCAGTGTTCGTACTCTTGGCAAGGTACTGAACATCCATTTCGTTGGAGTTACAAGTTTACCTCGATTATCCCAAATTGGGTATACTGGTTAATGTTAGAGCCCACAGTCCAAAGTTCATAGGTTAGATTTAGATACTTACATGACCTTGTGTTCAATTGTTCAGCTTATCATACAGTACATGTTTATTACTTGGCCTTGCATCAGTTTACTATATCCCATGCATCATGTTTGATTTATATCAGTTATTTCCCATCACATATACCTAGTGCATTCAAAGTACTAATCATATAATTTCCTTTGCACTATATTGTCTTATAATATAGATTCTAATGTTTCACATCTAGACCGCGTATAGTATGTCTCCTACTACATCAACAACAATGCTTTGGTGAGTCTTTATTATTCGAGGACCAGCTATCACCATTTCTCTTCAATATTATTTTAGTCTTTAGACATATAGAGTTAGTTAGAGACTTGTCCCAACAACTCATCTTATTTAGAGACTTTTAGACAATAGATAAAGTACGTTTTCAGCTTTATGGATTTTATTTAGAGATTTTCACGTAGGCTTACTGTCAAACTTATTATTCAAATTGTTGTTTTTTGCATCAGCAATTTTTAGTTATTTTAGTATGTTTAGTGTTATGTCATGCCATGGATTAGCTTGGAATTACATGTGAGCCTAAGCACCATGTTATGACTAGGAGGTTGACTCGAGTTGTAACCATAATATTCATCGATCAATTGACACCCTATGCAAAGAGCACCAATTAATATTGCAAACTCATCTTGTTAGCAGCCAAACATGACCTATATTTTTCACCTCATAAAATCAAAGTAGGTAAACCTTTACAAAATATGAGATGTATAGCAGAATTACAACTCAAAAAAACTAGCATAGTCTCCCTTCCCTACTTCTGGCCATTATTTTATAAATTGTCACGTCTTACAACCCATGTTCAACGATGAATCCACGCAGTAAATGCTCTAAAGAAATTGATTCGTAGTGAACTATATCCAATCTTTGCTCTTAAGAAATTGATTTGTAGTGAACTATATCCAATCTTTGAAAAAAAGTATAATCCTTCAAACCATTTTTGACATTCATAGATAAGTGTGATGACCCACAATGTCATCATGCCACATAAGTTCCATATGGCACACTATTTTACTACGTGGGAGCTTACATAAGATATATGCTAACATTTGTGTAATGATTCTATAACCATGTAGAGTCTTGTAGAAAGACTCTAGATTTCTATAGAACATCTAGAAAGACCATCTTGATAAGCCTTAGAAAATTCTAGGCATGTACAGAGTTCTAAAGTAGGGGCCAAAGTGTAAATATATTAAGAATTGTGTAATAATTATTATTTGAGCTATATCCCCTAGGTGAGTAGTATAAATAGAGGGATATTCATTTGTAAGATCATCAAGAAAAAATATTAAAGTTCTCTCTAATACAAATCTTTCGATTAATTCTCTTGTATTTTTTCTTTTATTCTCTTAGTAATTCCTAGTGTCTTGGGATGATTTGGCATAGCAAGAGCGTGAGTAAATGGATAAAGAACGTGAGCAAATTATCAAGTATCGTATGTGTGCATACTTGAAAATTAAAGATGTGACAACATGGTATCAGAGCAAGGTTGTAACTAAGAAAAGTGGAAAACAATGGAGAATCCAATGCTTCTAACACACTATTCAATTTTGCACGGGATGTCCATGGAAAGAACACCCATAACAAGAAGACAAATGCCACCAATAAGAGGTGTTGGAAAAAGTTGTGTCAGTACTTACCAAGAACCATATTGTCACAACCCGATCCAGGTCCTGGTCGTGACGGTATCTCAAGTCCATCGTGGATCAGAGACCACCTCATTTGCCTAGTCAAAAATAACACAACACTGTATCTTGAACACATACCAAGATAGAATATGCAATAGTAAGAATGTGTTAAGAGTCCATAATAACAATCCCAATCCACAAAGCCTCTAAACAGGAAAAAAAACAAAGTCGGAACATGCCCCCGAAGATAGCCAAAAGAATCTAATAGAAGTATTCTAAGACATTAATGAAACAAGACATCAAAATAATAGCCCTTCCTGAGAATGAAAGATCACCACTTCAAAGTTGACCGCTGACAATCCAAAAATCCTATCACTGCACAGGAAAAGTAGAAGTGTCTCTAATTTCTACATTGTGTGGGGATACAGCGTTCGGAGATTGTTAGCGGGGCGAGCGCTAGCATGTAACCCGGGGAAAAAATAAGCTAATGCAATAATCAATAGTTTAAAATCATCCAAAACCAATGCACACAATCATTGCATATACATATATATAAATATAACATGTTGAGATAAGGAACAAGGTTTAACATGAACTTTAAAATATTAGCCTGGACTGTGTAGCGTAACTGTCACAAAAAGGCACCTATGGACTATATAGGCTCATCTTTCCCTGCTTAAAGGGCCCCAAAACGTGTTAACTGCACGAACCAAAGAATAATCATATGTACATATACACTATGGGGACTCGAACCACCTCGACATATATCAAGGGTGACATGAACACCAGTCATTTAACAAGGGTTACTCGAAAACCCGGTCATAAGAAAGGGTGACTCAAACACCCGGCTAATTTAATCGTCACACTAACAACTATGGTTTCCAGTATTGATCCATCGGGACCTCCACTTTCATGGCCCAGCTACACAAACCCTTTAAACCCAATTAAAATATTTCATATATTCTCATTCATTGAACCATGATACACATCAGACACACACTGTTGGTATCGTCATATCAACTACACTTGCAAGGTAACATCATCAAGCCATTACAATTCCACTAACTTGGTGGAATGACCCCCTTTGTTCATTAAATAAACTTTGGTCCTTTAGCGTTTTATACTATGAAATAGTTCTAAAAGTAGTTCAATGTGCATAGCTTCATGTTCAAAACCAGTTTTACAAGAATGGGTTGAAGATACACCAATTACAATATTCAAAACCATCAATTTAGGGGAAGCAATGAACCCCGTTCCAATTATACACACCCATGCACCCCAAATAGTTTAAAACTGTCAATTCAAAGCTTGAATTGTTCATAAAAGCCATGGGAAAAACAATTCATTCATTGAGGCTCAAAATACCTCAACCCACATTCATAAACCAAAATTAAACCACATGAATAAAAATTTTAAATACATATTTTTAACAAAATAAGTTTGGGGAAGAGTAACATGCCTGAGATATGAAGAATTACAGAGAGAAATCAACCCTTGGATGCTTAAATGGCCAATTCCTTAAAACCCTAGGTGTTTTTGATGTAGGGATTTGACAGATCTTGAGATAGTGTAGTTGATGGTTAAATGTTGAGAATGGAGTCCCCAACATGTTTTATAGAAGTGGCTTGTAATTGCGTAAGGAGGGAATTTACCTGAGTGGTACCCACACTCATCTGACTATGAGTGGTATCCTACAACTCGTACTCAGACCTTGGACTCATCATGTCTTATTCATACCTAGATAGAAACTTTGGGTAACATAATGTTCACCGTATGATTGGCACATCACCCGTACTGAGTCTTCATATTTCATGAGGTATAAGTCGTGGTCAGGGCAGTGATCTAGACAAACCTTACTAGTCAGTCTATGATTTAGGTCCTACACCTATATGGTAACCTTACAACTCATAAGGTAAGTCGTGGTTTGAGCAGTAAGCTCAAAACCTAGGGATTTTTTAGAGGCAAAAACCTGGGGTGTTACATCCTCCCCCCTAGGATCATTCATCCTCGAATAATGAGATAGGGCATCCATTAGCATGATTTAACACAGAACATAACCACATTTTCCTTTACCAAAGACTAAAAACAAAGCTATTAAGGAATACATATACCTTAAGCATAATTATCTAAAATGGGTAACAAGAATGGTTATTTGGACTACATGTCCTCTTAACCTTCCCAAGTAGCTTCTTCACCATTATGATTGCTCCATAGGAACTTCACCAAAGCCACATCCTTAGTCCTCAAACGACGGACTTGCCTATCCAAAATCTCAATTGGTACTTCCTCATAAGACAAGGAATCTGAAACGTCAGCACTCTCCAAAGGAACTACCAAGAAAGGATCACTAGAGCACTTCTTCAACATTGAAACCTAAACTGTAAGGAAACTCCAACTCATAAGCCACATTGCCCACTCTCGTTGAGAAAAAGTAGGGCTAACATAACGGGAACTGATCTTTCCTTTCTTTCCAAACCTCATTACCCCTTTCATGGGAGACACCTTTAAGAAGACCCAATCACTAACATTAAACTCCAAATCCATACGTCTCACATCCGCATAGGACTTTTGGTGACTTTGGGCGGTCTTTAGCCTATCCCAAATAACTATTACCTTCTATATGGCCTGATGAACTAAGTCAAGACCAAACAATCTAGTCTCACTAACTTCGAACCACCCAATAGCAGAATAATATCTCCTACCATACAAAGACTAAAATGGAGCCATTTGATGCTAGAATGATAGCTATTATTATACGCAAACTCTATGAGAGGCCAATGATCAACCTAACAACCACAAAAGTCAATCACATAGGCACTTAGAATATCTTCCAAAGTCTAAGTAATCCTCTCCACTTATCCATCTGTCTGAGGGTGGAAAGTGCTGCTAAGGTTCACCTTAGTTCCCAAACTTCTCTAAAATGACTACCAGAAGTGATATAAGAACTACATACCTTGATCGAATATAATAGAAATAGGTGCACAATGCAACTTGATGATCTCCTGAATGAAAAGCTTAGCATAATCCTCTCCAGAATAAGTAGGCTTCACTGGCAAAAAATGAGAAGACTAGGTCATCCTATCTATGATGACTCAAATTAAATCAAACTGATGGCAAGACCATGGAATACCGGTAACAAAGTCCATGTTAATCACCTCTCATTTTCACATAGGTAACTTAACCTCTTTAGATAAAACACCAGGACTGAAGTGTTCCATCTTCACTTGTTGACAAACCATATACATAGCCACAAAATTGGCCTCATCTTTCTTCATGTTGTTCTACTAATAGATCTTTTTCAAATCATGGTACATCTTTGTCGAACTCAAATAAACCATGTACCTCGACTGATGAGCCTCAGCTAAGATCTTCTCTCATAGCCCATCAACATCGGGAATACATAATTTCCTTTGGTACCTCAATATACCATAACCACCTAGACATCAAGACTTGTCTAGAATTAAAAAGTCTCAATACCATGGTATACGAGAAGAAAGAGATAATGTTAGTAGAGGATTCGACCATAGCATAGTTAGGTATGATTGAACTATGTGGAGTTGTCAAGAACCAATTGAGCATAGCATAGTTAGGTATGATTGAACTATATGGAGTTGTCAATAATAATCAACACCAAGCCCGCTTGTGCACTGTAGACACTAGAGCAACTCACGATAGTATGATTGAGGATATAACAAAGAGACTAGAGTTGAAGATTGCTCCATTTAATTTTTATGTCAAAATCATAAATATCAATCCTCAAAATACTCATGGGGTAGCCAATGGTGCTGCTGTAAAATTGTGCAATTGGCAAGGTACTACCAACTTTATCGCCACAACACTGGATATCTTTTATATTATTCTAGGGCAAGAGTTCTTTAGAAATTGTCATACTTTGATTGACTTCTACCTCCAATGGCTCTTTATTATAGAATGAAGAGCTTACATGCTACCTACATTAATGATACCGCACAGATGATCTAAGCATAAGTTTTGCATATGTAGTTAGTTAAGGGTATCAAGAATGGGAAACCAATGTTTATGGAAGCCATTCTAAGTTTAGAGAAAGACAAAAGTTCCAAAGTGACATTGCCACCTTGCATAAAGAAGTTACTCGAGGAGAACAAAGATGTTATGTCGGATGAGCTACCTAAGAACTACGTCCTACGTGTAAAGTGGATCAAAAGATTGAGTTGGATGCATAGGATAATACACCTGCATTTTCTGTTTATCGAATGCCACCGTAGGAGCTTAGGAAGCAATTGAAAGAGATACTAGATCCTAGTCGCATCCATCCATCAAAGGCACCCTTTGAAGCATAATGTTATTCTAAAAAAAGAAGGATAGATTATTACACCGCACAGACTATCAGGCACTTAATAAGGTCATCGTAAAGAACAAATATTTAATCCCACTAATAGCTGAATTATTTGATTAACTTAGGAAAGCCAGGTACTTTACCAAGGTGGATTTTCATAGATGTTGTTACCAAGTTTGTATTTGGGAAGGAGATAAGTCAAAAACAGTATGTGTGATGAGATATGAAGCCTTTAAGTATTTGGTGATGCCCATTATCTTAACCAATTCACCTACTACATTTTTCACCCTAAGAATAAGATATTTTTCCTACCTTAATCAATTCGTGGTGGTCTACTTGGATGATATACTCATCTACAACAACACCTTGGAACAACACTTTAAGCACCTAAAGAAGGTTTTCCAAGTCTTACAGGAGAATGAGTTATGCACTAAGAGAGAGAAGTGTGAATTTCCATAATCAAAGGTGTATTTCTTAGGACATGTCATCAGTAGTGAAGATTATGCAAGAATAAGGCTAAGGTATGAGTTATCCAGGAATGAGAGGCATCTACAAAGGTAATTGAGTTGAGATCCATCTTTAGACTTGGTAACTACGATCTTCGATTCATCAGTGGCTATTTAGAGAAGGAAGCATCATTGAGTAAGTTGCTAAAGAAGAACAAGCCATGGATTTGGACCGAACATTGTCAAAAGACATTAAAGGCCAAAAGGCAACTGTGATAGAAGATCTAGTCTTGGTGTTGCTCGACTTTACTAAGACATTTAAGGTGTATATAGATACATCTGATTTTTCTATTTTGGGGTTTCTAGATATAAGATAAGCTTCCTATTGTATTTGAAAGCCTTTTGTTGAATGATATAAAATAACATTACATCATGCAAGAGAAAGAAATGACTATTATTGTTCATTCCCTTTACACATGGAGACGTTACTTGCTCGAGTTGAAGTTCATTTTCAAGAATGATAATGTTGCTACTAATTACTTTCAAAAGCAGAAGAAGCTTATATGGCAAGACTTTTTGGCCGAGTTTGATTATATGTTAGAGTAAGGAGGCAAAGATAACACCGTGGTTGATACGTTGAGTCAAAAGGCCAAACTTTATGCCATCACTTTAGTATGTTGTGATATAGGAGAGGACATAAAAGAGGTCATGAAATATGATCCAACAACCAAACAACTTACGTCATTATACACCCAAGAAAGACAAGGCATTTTTAGATGGTAGATGGTATGTTGCTCACCAAAGGATAGAGGGTCTACGTGCCAAAGTTTGAAGACATCAAGTAGTGTATTATGAAAAAGATTCAAGACAGCTCATGGGACGATCATGTAGGTCAATGTCATAGTTTGGCCTTATTTGAGTTGATCTACTATTGGTCGTATATTGATAACGCTCAATCTACAGCTCTCGTGGGAGTGTAAAGCGGTCGTTAGCAAATATAGAACCCAACCTGGGTTGGGTATCGATCCCACAGAGAATAGCTTGGCCAACAAGCAAGAGAAATTACTAGACTTTTAGTGCAAGTCTCGTAGGAAAGGGGGGATTGTAGTATGTAACCAAAACAAGAATGTAAGAACTGAAAATAGCAAAATAAAGAGAGATTGTCACGTGTGTTGTAAACAATGAGAATTGAGGCGTTGGGGTTATGTCCACCTTCTGAGGTATACGTCTCTATTGGCTATGAGTGTGTAGAGTCTTGACATGTAATTGCTTATAGAGAATTGTAGTCGATGGTAAATCCAAGCGTCTCTCGACCTAAACAAGGACTATTTCACTTTAACTCTCTCGAGCTTAAAGCGTGACTAACGGTACGAATTCTCCAAGAAGTTAGTCCAGGTACGGCACTAGCTTTTTAATAGGAAAGGGTGTCCTACTACCTTGACATTATCTCTTTTCCAGACAAATAACTTTTCTCTCGAACAAGTCAGATGTTAGACTGGCGTTGGTCTATGCGTCTTCTTTTCTAGACAAATAACCTTTCTCTCGAACAGGTTAGATGTTAGAATGGCGTGTTCTTGTGTTTGAACCGCAAAGAATGTAGATTTAAGATGAAGAGAATAATGATATAAGCAATATACTTGTCTTGAACTCACAAACTCATAGCTATAGATAGTAACTCATTCGGCTTCCATAACCCCAACTAAGAGATTTAGTTACCCATGAATGCGAAGGATATCACGTTTTGCATGGTGGATGGCGTGAATAGTAGGTGTTTGGCGTGTGGTTTTAGTGATTCCGTAGCAAGTAACGATTCTCTTGTTGTGGAATTTAAGAGTAGAAGAATGAAGAATTGAGAATGGGTTGTAGGAAGATGTCTTAATTGTAAGGAGATGAATGAATTGTCAGAATGTCTCCCTTCCCTCTTTCTCTTAAAAATCTCTAACATGATAGGGTATTTATAATACTCCTATCCTACTCCTACTAAACTAATAAAATAAATAACCAAATCCTAATATACTAATGAAATCCTTGACCCAATTGTACTAGGGTAAGGTTACAAAATTATAATCCAAATAGAATGATGAAACACATAACCTAATTGCACTAGGTTAATGTATTATGGCAAAAATCCAGCTTTGTGTCTGTAAGTCCCAAAGTCTTCAGAAATGCTGTTTTAGCCCGGGACAGATTTTCCATGCAGCAGATTTAGTCCTTTATGCGTCCAGCTCCTTTCCATCTCGTTTGTGAGCTTTCTTTTGCGTCAAGTAAGCCATAAATTGCTGTATTTTGCATCATTTATACCTGAAACTTTCCTAATCACATTTGTTAGCTCATTTACAGGAAAAAGGACTAAAAGTGTACGAAATAGATAATTAGTTCTCGAAACTAGGCTAAAATATGGGCAAAATATATTGATATAGGCGCGTAATTTCGCCTATCATCATATATGCGAGAGGACATAGAGTGTTATATGCAGACTTGTCTTGTATGGAAATAAGACAAGGTAGAGCAGAGGTTTCCCATGGGACTTTTGTATCCACTACTAGTTGTAGAGAATCTATGAGAGAGCATGACTAATTTTATCACTTGTCTACCGAAGACCAATTGTTATGGTTCTATCATAGTGGTTATAGGCATATTCTGTAAATATGCTACTTTCATGCCTACCTTATCAAGTTGCACAGTCAAGGAGTTTGTCAAGCTATTATTTAAGAATGTAATGAAGTATTGGGGCTTGTTAAGGCATATCATTAGTGATTGAGACCTCTACTTCACTGGAAAATAGTAAAGGAAGTTGTTTGACATACTTGGCAAAAAGTTGTACTTCTTTACTAAATTCCATCCACAGAAGATGGACAGATAGAGTGGGTCAATGCCTTATTAGAGTGATACTTGAGGAGTTATGTGAGTGTTTATCAAAAGGATTGGGCAAACCTCTTGGTCATAGCCCAATTTTCTTATAACCTATTGCAGAGTGAATCCACAAGGCATATGCCATTTGAGCTAGCTACAAGCGAATAATGTCAAACTCTACATTCACTACTAGTTATGTTTGGTGGAAGAGTTTGGGAGCTTATCATATTGACAGAGGTTGGAATGAGTAACTTGGCACTACTAAATCCTACTTCGACAAGGCATACTGATAACTCTCGAATAGAGTATTAGAATGGAAATATCCATTAGATAATGAACTATTGGTTATAAGCCATCTCTGATGATTAATCAATAATTTGAAGTGCTTTTCTTGCGTATTCTTGATAAACCAGCATTTCTATATAGATGTAGAAGGATCTGTTTGGGAAGTAAGAAACCCCTTTGACATCTTTTCATCTACAAGAAATTCTCGATGTGAAAACACAGAGTCAGGGGGCTGATCTTTGAATAGAAAAAAGAGTGGATCCGCAGGGTCCCAAATAAATTGGCTTATTTGAAAAAAGGCCTTGTTCTTTGGAAGATCTATCTCGTGGTGGATAAAAGAAAAATTCATACCGCAAGAGACATCCCACAGACTATAGATTTGGCGACATTGACATAGTAAAGTTCAACTTGAAATAATTCAAAGAACTATAAGGTATGAACCAAAATTTGTTTTGTAAGTACAAAAGCCCATTTAGAATCCTTGTCAAGGTAGGTAAGATTTTGTATAAGTTTGAGATGTCTCATCATCTTAAGATCCATCCTATCTTCCATGCTAGTATGCTTAAGTCTTACCATGAAGACAAAGATAACCCAAGTAGAGGTCAGTCAAGTCTTATGCCTATTACTATAACCACCTCATGTGATCAGGAGATTGAGACTATCAAGCAAGATGAAAATAAGGGAAAAAATCTACCGTCATTTTTGTCATCCACTGAAAAAAGAAATCTCATAAGGAAGACACAGTAATGATATGAAGACTTATGGCAATTCAAAGATAAGATCTAGCAGTTTACACAGTAGTAGTGTATCGTGGTCATTGCAATATTAGGTGAGGGAGAGTGTGATGACCCGCAATGTTATCATACCATATCAGCGCTATATGGCTCACCTTTTTTATGTGGAAGCTTACATAAGATATATGCTAGAATTTGTGTGAAGATTCTAGGACCACAGAGAGTCTCTTCAAAAGACTAGATTTCTATGAAATATCTAGGAAAACTTTCTTGAAAAGTTTTACAATATTCTAGGCTTCTACAAAAAGGACCTAAGTGTAAATATGTAGGAACTTGTGTTGTAATTACTATTTACACTTTATCCCCTAGAAGTGTAGTATAATACAAGGGCATTTATTTGTAAAATCATCAAGCAAAAATACTTAAATTTTCTCTAATACAAATCTTCATAATTATTCTCTTGTGTTCTTTCTTCCATTATCTTACTGAGTTTTAGTGTCATAGGCTGACTTGGCATAACAAGAGCGTGAGCAAGTGGTGCAATAACATGAATTGTGCCACACATGTACTTAGTTGAAGATTATGTACGTGACATTAGCCTTATTCCAATTCTATCATTTTGTCAGCAGCAATACAATAAGTAGTTGATAAACTTTATTCCACGGGAGTTGTAGCTATTATCTATTATGTATAAATCTTTTGTATGACAAAGTGTCTGTTTATTTATCTAAAGATTAATCTACGTTAGATATATGTTGAGCTATGCACATATAAATAACATGTTTAACTATACGATTGCATATGTGATTTGACTATAAGACCCACAATCTCTCAGCATTCCATTTTCTCCCTTTCTATATCTATTCAAATTTGATAAAAAAACTAAGGATGATGTTTTCAAGTGGGTTTTTGGAAGAACTGAAAATATGAATGTAAACAAGGAAATCTTATCCAAGGAAATTGAGAGAAAAACTGAAGTATGGGGTTGTCTAGAGTGTATTAAAATAAATAATACATGTATTAGATTAGTAATTAATTAATAATTTGTTTGGTAGGAACTTTGAACCTATGCATAATTAATTCAAGTATTATTTATATATTCTATTTGGTATTATAGAGTGTATAATTAATACATTGAAAACAAAGATATTATGGGTTATTTCGTAGAGTGAGTTAACAATAATAGTGCATGTACTATTCTTGTGTATTATTAATGCCTTATTTGATATATTTTTTTAGTCTGTGTATAACTAAGAATTTGCATTAGTTATACACTATTAGGTATTGGACTATGTATTACTAATACCACTTTTTTCTATGTATTAGAAATACAAAATATTTCAATACATGCATTAACTTATTAAATGATAAATTTACCCCTCAAAATAGTCAATTCTTTTTCCACCATTTCTCCACGTCTTCTTCCTTCTTAATCAAAAATTATTTTTGCTTTTTCTCCTTGCTGTTGTTCAGCTTTTTCTGCTCTGTAATGGCTTTTCACTTGATTATTCTTATTTTTCAATTTCTTTTTCTTTATTTAGGTCAAATTCCGTTGATTGCATTCTTAGGGCTTTTTAGTAATAGAAAATACTAAAATTGGATTCTAAAAAAAGTGAGTTTAGAGAAGAAGTAAACATTAAATTTTTAAGATTGTGTACCTTCTTCATATTTCTTTTTGAAATGAAAATGATCGAAGTGAAAATTGAATATTTGGATATTGGGTACAATAGTTGGTGGTTGCTTCCATTTTTTCTTTTGACTTTTGTATTACCTCTTATTCTATCTCATTTTTTGAGCCGCTTATTCTATCTCGTTTTTTGAGAACATGGATACTCATATTCCTCTTGGATTGTATGTCAAACAATCAGATATCATTTTTTGTTTTCTTTTTTTGGCATTATATATCAGAAAATTGTAAGTTTTATGGTAGAATTGAAATCTACAAATGTGTTGCTGCTACTTTCCTTTAAGCATGAAAAGATTGTGTACAAAAAGAATATTATGGTAAACAAACATTTTTTATAAAATATAAATATGTTTTATTTTTAATACATCAAATCAAATACAGCATAAAAAACAATGTTTGCATAACTAATACCGGCATTACTAATACTTGTGTTAGTAATTAGTACTGTTAACATTACTAATACACCTTATTCAGTATTATTTTTATACTCTATGGAATAAATATATGTAAAGACAAGCAATACTTAATTTTAATACCATGGATATATATATATATATATATATATATATATATATATATATATATAAACACGAAAATGCCTCAAACCCTTTTAACCATTTTGTTTATTTTCTTGACTTCATACTTTATATTTGAAATAATAATAATAATAATAATAATAAAATAATGCAAAGCCAACTAAATAGAGATAAGAAAATAAATGAATGACTTAATATAAATAAGAGTCAAAATAATAACCAACCAACCCACATCTATCCACAATAGCCTCTCAAACCAAAATACCAAAGAGGTTGGGACATGCCCTTGACCATGACTAAAGGAATCCAAAAGTACTGAGTAAAAATAAAAGAATATGTAAATGATATCCTTTCGAAGGATGGAGGCTCACTACTTCACATCTACTCGACGAACGTGCTAATCCACCTAATGCTGCACAAGGTAAAAGAAGTGTCTTCAGATGCTACATTATGAAATAATATAGCGTCCTATGATGGTCAGTAAGATAAGCATTGGCAAGTAGTTTAGGATAAGGACAAAATAATTCCATATCCAAAATCAAATAAACCACATGCACATATTGTATATACATATATATAAGATGCTGAGATGGGAACAAGGTTTAAGCGTGATATTTAAAACCATTATCCTAGACAGTATAGCTCTAACTATCCTAAAGGCACCCATGGATATATGAGTTTATCTTCCCCTACTGAAAGGGCCTCAGTGTATGTTAGTCGTATGAATGAGAAATTTGATGAAGGTCCAAAGCCACCAAGGCTCCAACCATTCCAAAAAATATATATAATGTGTGAACTCTACACACAGTCATAAAGACCCTCACGCTGGCAAATACAGTTTCCAGTATCAGTCCACCCGAGGCCTTCACCTTCCAAGGTGAGCTACACAACACCTGTTAAACCCAAATTGAAACCAATTACAGATATTCCCATCCATCAACAAAGGAGTCTTTTAGTTAGGTATTTACTGTTGGTATCGTCAAACAAGAGATGTGTATATAAACATATATATATTTCTTTATAGACTACAATCATATAAAAGGTTAATTACTTCCCAAATATCAAACTCACATCATAACATGGCTAATGTTGGGTGTATTTATGCATTCTAGCCTTGTTATTTTAGCCTTTTTAGCCTTATTTTGAGGATAATTCATGTGATTAATGTGTTGATAATGAGATAAATGTGCATATAAGTGTCCATGTATGTCTTTACAATGTTTAATGGTGTTTCCACATAATTTTTGATTCAAATTGATCATTTAAAAGTCAACTGAGAAAACTAGTATGATTAGCTTGAGTTAGGTGTTTTTTCTAGTCTATCGTGTTGGGTTCTAATATGTTTAATGAGTTTCTAAGGTTGTTATTATGCATTTATATGTTTTAAAACTTTTCTATAATGTTCAAGGGTCAATTGGACTAAACCAAGGGTCAAAACAATAAGTTAGAGATCAAAGTGAATGAAGCCTATGCTTAACTCGTGTTTCTAGCTCACCGTCTTGGATGTTGTGTTGTTTTGAGCCATAAATTGTTACTTTTAATGATATATTATTTTTTTTAAATGTACTATGATGATATATTAAGAATTTAAAAGCTTTAAATCAAGTGAAAACAACTCAAAAAGGCTTAGAATGGATCACAAAAGCATAAAACACAGCTTGTTGCAAATTTGGATACTTAAATGTATTGGGTGAGGAAGCTTCAAAAGGGGTATTGGCACATGTGGCACACCACTTGATTTATAAGTCATCCAAAATAGTGAAACAACACTAA
Source organism: Capsicum annuum (assembly GCF_002878395.1). Classification (NCBI taxonomy): domain Eukaryota; kingdom Viridiplantae; phylum Streptophyta; class Magnoliopsida; order Solanales; family Solanaceae; genus Capsicum; species Capsicum annuum. Next base: position 176,010,597 of record NC_061122.1, on the reverse strand, counting down.
TTAGATGTGATGAGATACTCCTTCAACGCGATAAGCAACGCAGCGCGTCACTGTTTCCACAGAAGGCAAAAAATTGAATCCTTGTTCAACAAGGCATGGGCTATTTCTTATACTATAAATAGGACCTTATACATATTTTTATTTATTCTTGGACGTCTTTGGATATTGAGGGGCTGCTATAACTTCATCATTTTAGGTTTTTCTTATATTAATTTAGTTTATTCATGTCTTTAGCTGCTAATTATAATCTTGTGATTATGATTATGACTATGTGTGGCTAAACACCCCTTTTCCGGGGTTAAGTCCAATATCATGACTACTTTCATTTTGAATTAAGTTTGTTAAGTTTCTTATCATTATTGGTTATTTGTTTATTCTTATTTTAACTATTTTAAGGATGATCTACCCTTAGAATACATCAATTGTCAACCTTGTGAACTCAGGAGAGGGAATAGGGTGATAGAACATGGAAATAAACAAAGTATCGTTTGTATTCTTTTATGAAATAAGAAATTCAAATAATTTTCTAGGACAGGTATGTACATAGATGCCTTACTTGATTCACAAGTAGGATGATAGCTTAAAAAAACTTAATTAAACTATTACTTCCCCGCTCAATGATGTAGTTGTAAGGGTCAAATTAGGTAAACGGTTAGAGGTTGGGAGACCATAATCGTACGTTTAACCCTATGAATCAACAACAAAGATAATCAATTTAATGAATGAAGTTGAATAACGTAGTATGATTGCCCATAAGCCTTAACCCTGGATCTCTACCCATTGATTTCTTGAAGTCATTACTTTTCCACTTTAGTTTAGTTTCTTTTTAGTTTTCAATTCTAAAACTTTATTATTTACTTTTTCTCAATTGTTAAACTAGAATTGGGTAGTTGTCAACACAAGTCCCTATGGGATTGATACTTGGCTTCTTGAAGGCCACTTTACTACTTGACAGACCACGGACACTTGCATGTGCACTTGGGTGCTGTCAATGGCCTTTGGCTCAATCATGTGTTTGAAATCATTAAAACATCAACATCACAGCCTTGGGAACACATACGTATCCATATCTCATATCAACAATCATATTAGTAAGTCATCTCATATCATAAGCCATATCCTAACTATGAGGCATAACATATTTATAGGTCATAAAGCATGCTTGCAATCGTCACATTCTAGGAGGTATATTATAAGTAAGGCATATCAATCTAGGATATATAACATAACACTAGGCCATAAACCATAACTATGAGGCACATCACACCTATGAAGCATCTCATATCTATCAGTCATATATCATGACTAAGAGGAATATTGCCTCTCTAAGAAAATTACCATATCTAAGAAGAATATCATCTCTATAGGCCAAATAACATATCTAAGAGAGATAGCATCTCTAAAGGTCCAACATCATATATAAGAGGAAATAACATCTCTATAGGCCCAATATTATGGCCATAATCCATTTGTCACTATCTAGGGTTAAATACATCATTATCCATCAATTTACCTTACGAGTCATAAGGTATCCATACGGGTCATACGACCCAAATCGTAGTTCGGCTAGTAAAATTTATCTAGGTTGCTTCCTTGACCACAACTTGTACCTCATAAGTTGTTAAGACTCTATACAAATTGTGTAGTGTAAATCATAGCCTCACCAGTATGGGGGGGCCTTGATTATATTCTTACTACGACTTAGACCCTATAAGCCATAGGTCATAATATGGGTTGTATGGTATGAGTCATAAGATAGGTAGTAGGAAGGCCTCATGTTTCTTCCTAGGCTACAACTCATAGTGATAAATTTTAGCATATCCTCATGAGTTGGAAGGTGACCCATAGTCACTGGCGATTATTTATCAGCATTTTATTAAGGGTACTTTAGACATTTCCCTTTTTCCCCACTTTAGACCCATGACTATAAAGCACCTTGGGGACTCTATTTCCATTATTTATTAATTAAATACAACTCTTAAACACTTTCAGATCCCTAAGTTGAGAACATTTAGGGTTTCTAAAGATTGATTAACTATAGCTTCCAGGGGTGATTTTTCTGTGTAATTCTTGATATCTCAGGCATGTTACTCTTTCCCAAATCTTATTTTGGTAAAGAATGTGTTTTAAATTATTATTCAAGTTGTTTGAATATTGTCTTTGGAATGTGGGTTGAGGGTTTTGAATGATTATTTTCTTAAGTGATGTTCCCATGGTTTATATATAAATTTTCATGCTTTAATGATGGTTTGGACATGCGGGGTACATGGGATGGTGAATAAAGTAGGGGTTATGGATTCCCCCAATTATATGAATTTTGAAAATTAAATTAGTGATAACCTCAACCCAATCTCGTAAAACTCATTTAGAACATGAGAATATATGCATTGAAAATACCTTTGGAACTATTACATAGCATAAAAGCTAAAGAACCAAATGTGATTTAATAAACAAAGGGGGTCATGGCATTCCCCACAACTGTATTTAATGAACAAAGGGGGTCATGGTATTCCCCTGGGTTAATAGAATTGGTACGGCATAATTATAAGGTTGAAAGCATAATGGTATGGCGATACTTATGGTTGATGCTTTAATGGATAATTCCTTGATTAAATGGATCAGTTTTGTGAAACTTATTTTAATTAGACTTAAAGAGGGTTGTGTATCTAGGATGTGAAAGTGGAGGTCATGAGGTACCAATACTGGAAACTATGTTTTCCAGCGTGGGGTCTAAATTGCCAGGTGTTTAAGTCACCCTTGTTTTATGATCGGGTGTTTAAGTCACCCTTATTAAATGATTGGGTATCTATGTCACCCTTAATTTATGATTGGGCGTTCTAGTCACCCTTAGTGTATATGCATATATGATTATTCTCTGGTTCGTGTGGTTAACATGCACTGGGGCCCTTTCAGCAGGGGGAGCTGAACTCATATGTCTCGTAGGTGTCTTCTTATGATGGTTAAGCTACACAGTCCAAGCTAATGTCTTACTTTCATGATAAGCCTTGTTCCCAATCCCAACATGTCATATATATATATATATATATATATATATATATTTACAATATGTGCATATAGTTTTAACTTGGAATTATTTTATCCCTTCCCTGAGTTATATGTTAACGCTCACCCCGCTAACAGTCTCTAGATATTGTATCCCCAGATAATTTAGGAACCAACGATACTTCTACTTTATTTCTGTAGTAATAGGATTTCTGGGTTGTTAGTAGTCAACTTTGAAGTGGTTATCTTCCATGGTTATCTTCCATTCTCGGGAAGGGCTATCATTTTAAAGTCTTGTTTCATTTATGTCGTAGACTACTTCTATTGGACTCTTTTGGTTATCGTCAGGGGCATTTCCTAACTTAGATTGGTTTTGGTCTATTTAGAGGCTTTGTGGATTACTGTGGATTGGGATGGTTATTAAAATTCTTAGATTCTTTTTTGAGTTAGTTGAGTTACCTATCTTGTTACATGTTTGAAATTTATCCATTGCTGGTTGTATTATGTTTTATTTTGACTAGTCAAAGGAGTGGTCTCTGGTCCTCGGTGTACTTGAGATACCCATCACAAACAAGCCCTGGTTCAGATAGTGAAAGCTTGGTATTAGAGCCTAGGTTTATGGTCAATTTGGTGTCTACAAAGTCAGGTCAAGTAGAGTCCGTTTTATAGGTGTGTATCCAGCCACACTTATAAGGGAGAGGCTACAAGGCATTTAAGAATTTTTCCCATTCTTGTGTTCTATTTTTAAGCTATAGAGTCTAAGGTATTAAATCTCCTCTAATTCTATTTGTTCACACTTCAAATTATGCCTCCCCAAAGATCTGATGCTCATGGAAACTCCTCTATCTTACCTAAGGACAACAGGGATGAAACTTATCCTGCTTATAGGGTACAGACTCGATCTAGGGTCCCTACTCCTAACTGCCCATGTATAGTTCCACCGGATTCTACTAGTCCTCCTCCAGCTGATGATACTCTTACCACAATGCCTCAAGGTGATGTGTCTAATGTTGAGTTTCACTAGTCGATTCATTTGCTCACTCAGCTGGTGGCCTCTCAGACATACTAGTCTGAATGTGTTACTCCAGTCACTCCTTCTTCATAGGCCACAAGGGTTGGCCGGTTTATGAGTTTGAGTCCTATGACTTTTACTAGTTCCAAGGTTTAGTAGGATCCTCAAGGATTCATTAATGAGATAGAGAAAATATTCCAAGTGATTCATCCATCTGACTCAGAGGGTGTGGAGTTCCCCACATATAAGTTGAAGGATCTGGCAAATCATTTTTATGAGGAGCGAGAATAGTTAAGTGGAAATGATGTTGATCCAGCTATGTGGGATAACTTTTTTGGTGCTTTTCTTGATTGTTTCTTTCCTCGGGAGTTGGGGGACGTGAAGGGTGAGGAGTTTGTGAATTTGAAGTAAGGCAGAATGACTGTGAAAGAGTATGCCTTGAAATTTCATCAGATGTCTTATCATGCTCTGGAGTTGGTATCTTCTATAATGGCTAGAATGAGGAAGTTCGCTTTGGGTTTGTCTGGAACTTAGTGTTGGAGTGCAAGGTCGCCTTGTTGAATAATGACATGGATAGTTCTAGGCTTGTGGTGTATATGTAACAGGTTGAAAATAAGAAAAAGAAGCAAGCAGATATGGGATAGAGACAAAGTAATAAATTCAAGTATATTGAGCATGGTGGAGGCCAATAGAATACTAGTATAGATGGTAAGCAGTATTCTAAGAAGAAATGGGGAAATTCTAGTTCTTATTCTACGGGTAGTTCTCCATATCCTAAGTCATCTGGTGATCGTCGCTTTTAGACTGATAGTGAGTCTAAGGCACAAAATGCCCAGTCGCAGGCTAGTAGAGCCCAGTCATCCTTATCTTATCCCCCTTATCAATTTTGTGGACAGATGTATTATGGAGTTTGAGAAGAGGGAAAGAATAAGTGCTTTAAGTGTGGTAAGCTTGGTCACATGCTGTGGGAGTGACCTTCAAGGTTTGCTTCTGGGGCTAATAAAGTTTTGTTTGCCATATTTTTATCCCCATCACCAAAGGTGTTATGTCTCATATGGCAATGGTCGAAATAGTCTATATGCTCTTATTACCCATTAGGAATTTGAGAAATCTCCTAATGTAGTTATTGATACATTACAACATTTCTCTCCTGATGTATATTGTCTACTTGATATGGGGTCCACTCTTTCTTATGTGACTCCTTATGTGGCTATTCATTTTGGTTTCGGTCCTGAGTGTATTTCTGATCCCTTTTCTGTGTCTACCCCGGTGGATGACTCTGTTATGGCTAAAAAAGTTTATAAGGGTTGTATGGTATGTCTCTATGGTAGGGAGACATTGGTGGTTCTGATAGAGTTTGATATGTTAGACTTTGATGTTATTTTAGGGATGGATTGGCTCTATTCGTGCTATGGATCTCTAGATTTTTAGACCCGTAAGGTCAGTTTCCAATTCCCAAATGAATCGATAATTGAGTGGGAATGGAGTTCCCTAGTGTCTAGGGGAGGTTTATTTCTTCCCTAAGAGCCTAGAAATTGATTTCCAAGGGATGTATATATCTTCTAGTTTGGGTTAAGGATTCTAATTCTGAGGGCCCTTCTTTGTAATATGTCCATGTAGTCAATGAGTTTCTCGAATTTTTTCTTGATGATCTTCCTGGTATTCCTCCTGATAGAGAAATAAACTTTAGGATTGATGTTCTTATGGATACCCGTCCTATCTCTATCCCTCTTCACAGAATGGCTCTGGCTGTGTTAAAGAAACTTAAGGAGTAATTGAAAGATCTTCTTGATAAGGCCTTTATTCGGCCTAGTATTTCTCTATGAGATGCTCTTATTCTTTTTGTGTATAAGAAGAATGGTTCCCTCTGAATGCGTATAGACTATCGACAGTTGAATAAGGTGACGGTGAAGAATAATTATCCTCTTTCTAGGATGATAACCTATTTCACCAACTTTAGGCTGTTAAGTACTTTTCTAAGATTGATCTTTGATCTTCTTATCATCAGTTGAAGATTAGGGAGGTGGATATCCCTAAGACTGTTTTCCATTCCCGGTATGGTCACTACGAGTTCTTAATCATGTTTTTTGGGTTGACTAATGCTCCGATGGCGTTCATGGATCTTATGAACTTGGTGTTTAGGGAGTTTATGGATTTGTTCATCATTGTTTTATTGATGACATCTTTTATATTCTAAGTTTGAGGAGGATCATGCTAATCACCTCCATATAATGTTGCAAACTTGATATATTAAAAAGTACAAAATAAAAACGAACTAAGATACAAATATGAAAGATAAAGGGATAGATAGAAAGCAAGTAACAGATAGACATAATGAATGAATGAATAAATAAATAAATGAATGAATGAATGAATGAATGAATGAATAGCAAACTAATGGTGTATCAAACCCCTAACCCTCTATTCAATGTCAAACAAAGCACCAATCTCCTACGTAGACCTCAAGGGAATTAGATTCCCGAGCAAACCATGTTTCTAAATAATAGATCAACACAAGTGATTCCACACTTACCACAAGCTAATACAAGATTTTCTCACACTTTCATAAGTGTTTACATTCATAATTCATCATTAACTACCAACCAAATGAAAGACAAGTCCTATTTATAGTCTAGGGCCAAGTTATTACATCATATGGGCCTAAAAGTGACCCATTCAAGAAAGACTAAACATAGAAGCACAGTAAGCACATGCTTAAGCATCTGTAGAGCATATGGGGTGCACCCCAAGGGTATAGTGGGTTGTTTTGACCCGCACTAACGGATCTAAAGCGGATTGGATGCACTTCAAAAGTGGATGGGGCACATGTACTCTTTTGGGGGCCACCTTGGCCTCTTTGACGTAATTTGAACCTATTTGATCATCATAATCATCCAATGGACACATTTTGATAGCCACCAAGGAGTCATCACATGCCTCTTGACCCAAAAGCATCCCCTTTAATGATCTGGAGCCCATGTGGATTGTATCATCCTCCTCTTCTTGAAAAAAATTCGCCCTCAAATCTACAACCTTGAAACACAAGATAGGAACACACAATTAATATTTCCTCAAGGTACGAGGGTTAGCACAAGTGTTAAAATAAAAAAATCCATGCCAAGGAGGTGTTAGGGTTTTTGCCCTATTTTTCTTACCAAAATTGAGTTTTAATTTTCTATTAAAGGAAAAGTAGTACCATAATTACTTTTATTTTTCCTTAAAGAAAAATAGAAAACTTTTCCATTTTGGCAAACCTCTTTCTTGGAGGAAAGGTTTTGAACTCTATAAATAGAAGACCCCCTTCTTATATAAGAACAATAGCATCCATAATGTAGTTGTTTATGAGTCTTATTTAGGGAGAGATTTTCTCCTAATAATTTTTTATGCTTTTTGATATTAGTTTTCAATATGTAGGTCGTTCGACCAAATTATATCAATAATATGTCCTTTTAGTATTGTTTTATGTGTCATCTGAATTATCGTCTCTATGGTTTGCAAACTATAAGCTTTCTCATGATGCCTTCTCAATTTCGTACCCAACAAGTGGTATCAGAGTTTATGGTTCAATGGTCCGATGGTTCAGATCGAGGACATATTAAGATTAAAGGTGTCACCAATTTGATGATAATGAAGATCTTTGTCTAGCTATATGTGGAGAAAAGTTACAAACAAATTTTTGATAATCCTGTTGCTATTCCATCTTTAAGACCAAAATTAATTTTTAACCCATGTTTATGGGCTCCAACTTTCAACCTCTGCTTACTTTTAATGCTTGTACTCCTTTCAACTCGTGCATATACTTTTAACACATGAGCTCTACTTTTAACCTATGCTCACTTTCAATGTGCAAAGCTTCACTTTTAACCCTGTTTACCTATTATACAGGGCTCCAATAATATCAGCCCATGCTTTTATTTTTAACGCATAGGGCTCCAATTTTTAACCCATACTAACTTTTAATCATGGTAAGTAGCAGTGATATATTAAGATCATACGAATAAGGAGGATCAAGAATATTTTTCCACAACATCAAGCCAAAAAGGAGAGGATTTTTATCTTGATTTTCTTACCAAAATCGAGTTTTAATTTTCTATTGAAGGAAATTAAAAGTAGTACCATAATTAATTTTATTTTTCCTTAAAGTAAAATATTAAAATTTTCAATATTTGTCAAACCTCTCTCTCGGAGGAAAGGTTTCGAATGCTATAAATAGAAGATCCTCTTCTCATACAAGAACAATAGAATCTACAATATAGTCGTTTATGACTCTTCTCATACAACTACAATAGAATCTACAATATAGTCGTTGAATGTCGTTCAACCTAATCATATCAATAATATGTCTTTTTAGTGTTGTTTTATGTGTCGTCTGAATTATCGTCTCTATGGTTTGCAAACTATAAGCTTTCACATGATGCCCTCTCAATTTTATACCCAACAAGAGGTATACATTTGACATACAATAAATAATCCTTTGCTATCAATAAAATGAATTTATCATACACTACACAAAGTTGTTGGCAATAAGAAGCCTTATGAAATAAGGAAACTACCAAGTTTATAAGACACAAGTGTTTCACTATTTCACCATATGACCATATCAAAGAACTCCCACATCTATCTAAAATAAATCCAATATCAATATGGATGTCATCAAATGCAAAGAGGTAGTAGCTAAAGGTATGAAGAAGATGAGTCCCGTCCATTAAGGTACTCAAGAAATCTAGTAACCAAGTCACTAGAAGTTGGAATAACAAAGGATGGAGTCAAGGCATTAGGATGCACATCACTCTTCCTTTCAAGACAACCCATGTTCACACAAAAATGCATTTTTAACACAAACATGGTCATCACCATATATAAAAAGATAGAAAAGAAAAGAGTTATGGACACCATTCTCATCAAAATTATCCTCAAACATGAGTTTACGATAAGATGAGACAGGAGATTTAAAGCATACTATATCTTTTCTATTCAAGCAACTTCCCTCAAGAAGTGCATTCATCAATGGAATTATGTTATTAAAGAAATTAGGGAATCTATAAGAAACCAATTCACTCCAATCCAAAGGGTATACCCAAGAAGTTGGGTGACTTCTTCCCACGGCACACAGCATGTTCCTAAGAGTCCTTCCTATAACATCAACTTGTCCAACCATACAAATATGAAAAGGATTAGTAAACCAAAGTTGTATATCAAGTACACACCAAGGACTCTTCCCTATGCAATAAATATATTGATTATTAAGATTGTAAGTCCCACACAAGTCAAGCACCAAAGGCAAACACCATAAGAGAATCGTAAAGACACTAATACTCTCATAATGTGACATGATTTTAATAAATTTCAAGGGTCTATTCAATATAAAAAAAATATCATCATGTCTCCAAGGATCACTACACATAGGAGGGGTTAGGTACATACCTTGAAAGCAATACCTTAAATTGATCTCTTATCCTCCATAGGTGCTTTACAAGGACCTTACCTTCCATGTATCCACTTAGACCAATAGGATTGATATTTTTTCCTCTTTTTAGGAATTACCTTGGTAGGTAACTCTTTCTTTTGATCCATGGGGTTAGATATTTCACTTTTTTTCATAAAGTATTCATCGACCCATAGGCATTTGATTAGGTTCCCACTTTGAGTCAAATCTTCATCAACCTTGGAGTACTTAATAAGAACTCATCTAGGCCTTTAAACTTATTCTCATGAGAGGACTTCTTTCAATCCTCCTTCAAAAGCATTTGCTCATGAACCTGCAAGAGAGAAGTATAGGTGTTAGACAAAATGCTAGTTCCATGGTTAGCATGTAACAAAGGATTAGGTTTGACAAGTTCCCCAACTAAGTGGTCCTTTAATTCCTCATTCAATTCAACCCTTGGATGAACATTTTCATACAACGCTCCTTCTTGATCCAAGTTGTTCTCCCTATTCTTAGTTTTCTCTTCCCTTTTATCCTCAACTTGATTAGGTTGACCTTGGTTTAGTGGAGTTTGGGGTAGTTTAGGGAAGGTATTTTAAGTTTGTCCACTTAAGGAAGCTTGAAAGTTTGGTGGATTGGAAAGGTTAGACTCAAGGAATTATAGACGACCTATCATGTTATCCATCCTTACACACATACTAGACATACTTTCTTCGAGAAATCCTAATCAGCCATCCATAACATTAAGCTTCTCCATGATGGAACTAACCCAACTAGATATCTCACCTTCCTAGCCCATCGTACCTAATGATGGAAATGCTAAACAAAAATAATAAATAAGTTAAAGTTAAGAAATCAACCTCATAAGCTCTCAAAGTTTGCACCTTTAGTTTATCTCTCAATTAGCATCGAAAGCACTGATAAGTCATTTATATTCTAATAATAATTCTTGGTACCAGTTGTGGCTTGAGGTAGGGATATATTTTTGTTTGAAATTGAAAATAAAAAACTCAAAAACAACTAATGTACTTGAATCAAGATGGTTCAACGAAAATAAAAGAAAAAAGCACACAAGAATGGACAAAAAAGAATCAGACTTTAGAACTAATTAATCAACTAATAGATCAATTATTAGTTATTAATTATTATTTAAGAATTAAAATATGAAGTTAAAAATCAAGAAATGAAGTTGGATTCATGGAACCTTGCAAAAATTGTGTTGAAAAAGGTGATTTACGCTTAGAACAAGCCGAAGTGGATCGGCAGTAAACCTAGCACATATGGGGACATCCCCAATGCATAAGCTACTGTGTTTGGATTTTCTTGACCTGCTTTAGTAGGTTGGACGCACTTCCAAGGCACCTCCAAGGCAGATCAGCCGAAATGCTTGCATAAGGGGCCAAAATGTACTTGTTATGGTCTCTCTTTGTCCTCTTCTCTTGGAATATTCTTTGGATCTTCAAAGGTGCTCTTGCACTAACACTTTTGTACACTTTTTATTTCTCCTTTTTGGATCAAATAACTAATTTTTAATAAAGATTAAAATTAAAGATATGAATCTTCTCAAGAACACCAAGAACAATTTTGAAAATCCAAAATGTACAACTTCTCCATTTTGGCTCAGAATTCTACAAAATTTTAACCATATGAAGTGGTAAGGCCCCATGTTTCTTCCTAGTCTATGACTCATGGTGACGAATCATAGTGTGTCCTCATGATTCGTAAGGTAACGCGTAGTCACTGGCGACTATTTTTTAGCTTTTCATTAGAGGTACTTTGGATATTTTCCTCTTTCCCTAATTAAGACCCATGACCATAAAGCACCATGGGGACCATATTTCCATCCTTTATCAATCAAATACAAATCTTAAACACTCTTAAATCCCTAAGTCAATAACACCTAGGGTTTCTCAAGGTTTATCAATTAGAATTTCCAAGGGTGATTTCTCTTCGTAATTCTTGATATCTCAGGCATGTTACTCTTTCCAAAATCTTATTTTATGAAAGCATGTGTTTTAAAATGTTATTCAAGTAGTTTGAATGTTGTCTTTGGAATGTGGGTTGAGGGTTTTGAATGATTATTTTCTTAAATAATGTTCCCATAGTTTATATGTAAATTTTCATGCTTTAATGGTGGTTTTGAACGTCTAGGATGCATGGGCGTGGTGAATAAACTAAGGGGTCATGGAGTCCCCCAATTATATGGATTTTGATAATTGAATTGGTGATAACCTCAACCCAATCTTCTGAAACTCGCTTTGAACATCAGAATATATGCATTTAAAATACCTTTGGAACTATATAAAAGGCTAAAGAACCAAATTTTATTTAATGAACAAAGGGGATCATGGAATTCCCCCAACTCGATGTAATGAACAAAGGGTTTCATGGTATTATCCCAAGTTGATGGAATTGGTATGGCATAATTATAAGTTTGCAAGCGTAATGGTATGGTGATACCAGTGGTTGATGCCTTAACGGATAATTTCTTGATTAATTGGATCGGTTATGTAAAACTTGTTTTAATTAGGATTAAAGGGGTTTGTGTAGCTAGGCCATTAAAGTGGAGGTCCCAAGGGACCAATACTAGAAACTGTCTTTGCCAATGTGAGGGTCTAAATGGCTGGGTGTTTGAGTCACCCTTGCTTTATAACCGGGTGTTTGACTCACCCTTATTAAATGATCGGGTGTTCATGTCACCCTTGATTTATGATCGGTTGTTCGAGTCACCCTGGTGTATATGCCTGTATGATTATTCTTTGGTTCGTACAGCTAACACATACTGAGGCTCTTTTAGCGGGGGAGTTGAGTCCAAATGGCCCGGGGGTGCATTTTTATGATAGTTAAGCTACACAGTCTAAACTAATGTCTTACTTTCATGCTAAGCCTTGTTCCCTATTCCAACATGTTATATATATATATATATATACTTACAATGTGTGCATGTAGATTTTACTATGGTTAGGACTTGGCATTATTTTATTTCTTTTCCTGAGTTACATACTAGAGATCACCCTGCCAACCGTCTTCAAATATTGTATCCCCACGTGATTCAGGAACTAGAGACACTTATACTTTTTCTGTGCAGTGATAGGATTTCTGGGTTGTCAGCAGTCAGCTTTGAAGTGGGTGAGCTTTTATTCTTTGGAACGGCTATCATTTTAAAGTCTTATTTAATTTATTTCTTATACTACTTCTATTGGACTCTTTTGTCTATCTTCGTGGGCATGTATCAACTTAGATTAGTTTTGATCTATTTAGAGACTGTGGATTACTGTGGATTGGCATGGTTATTAAAATTCTTAGATTTTTTCCTGACTTAGTTGAGTTGTCTATCTTGTTATATGTTCAAAATTCATCTGCTGCTAGTTGTATTGTGTTCTGTTTTAACTAGGCAAAGGGAGTGGTCTCCGGTACTCGACGGAATTGGGATACCCATCATGGACAGTCCCTAATTCGATTTGTGACAACATACCACCTTATGGGTCCAAAACCCTCATCTAATCCACAAACTTCAATAATCAATAATAAGTTATTCTGCTCATAATCAAGCCTAACATTCACATTCACAAGCCATATATAACACACATCATCTTCGAAGAAGAGTATGTAGAAGTCTACCTCAAAGTCAAACTGCAAAACCTTATGTCATTCACTATATGTCCATCTTTACTTCACAATCTCCAAAATGCCATCACACTATCAAAATAGTAATCTACTCATCAATACGAGTCTAACGATATCCATATTGCACTATTGTACTTCGAGGCCAAAAACGACAAAAAAAACCTCCAAGTGGGTCCCACTTACAAAAATTATATTTTTGAGGTCAACCCAAGGTTCATACACCATCAAGGAATCTAACCTTTAAGAAATAGGTGAAACTACGCTTATTTGAGGCTAAAATCAAGCCCTCAAGCTATTTGGGGTTTTAGAAAAAAAAATTCAAGAAATTCAAGCATGGATTCAAAGGATTCTTACCTTAAATCCAGAGATATTCACATTAAAAGATGTTCATCAAGATCCCAAGTCACCCACAAGACTAAATTTAGAGTAACTCACCCTTCTGGGCTTCTAGGTCTCAAAGATAAAGAGAAAATGACCAAATTGAAACTTGGCGGCCTATTTATATCCCCTTCAGGAATGGAAATACCGAGATCACCATTAAATGGACTGTAATAGCCATATTGTGATCTCCATAGGCCTTGCTGCGATCGTCGTGGCACCAGTACCAACAAAGTCAAAATTTATTTTTGACCCTCGAAACTCATTCAAACTCCGATTTTTGCAAATGAACTATGTAACTTCACTAAATTTGACGTTACGGATGCGTTGGTGAAGTTAAATTTTTCATCCAAGGTTATTTCGATCAAATGTGGATCTCACACTCATATTTCTAAATTTTCAACTTTCTGACCAATAGGTCAAAATGAGCTTAGGTACATTAGGACCCGAACCAAAGGTCTACCTAGCCTAAAATCAATATCCTAGAGTTACTAGCACAATCAAAATTTGCATTCGAGATTGTTTTACTAAAGTTTTTGCTTGGTGTCCATTTTAAACAAACGAAGACTTTCAAACAGGAAATTGATTCTAAAAACCAAACGAACTGCCTTGTAACCGAACTATCAATCCCAACAAGTCATAAATGACTTAGGACAGCTATAGAGAATCCCTAACGACGAAGATAAGCGAAAATATGAAAAATATTTGGAAGGGTCATTACACCTCTCTCTCCCCCATTGCAAATATCCACCATTCTACCCCTACGCATTCTCATTATTTTATGTTAAATAATACAAATATTTGTAGGAAAATATATTCTACTTGCATAACTAACACAATAAAATAAGTAAGAAATAACTTATTTTCCTAGAAAATATTTTCTTAGAAAAATATTTTCCTCCATACCAGACATACCCTTAACACATGAGGCACCCATGGAATATGATTCATCCAAGTGAGAAACTCCATTAAAACCAACTAGAGTTCTTTCCTCAGTAGCTCCACAATCCGCAACGCACGGTCCAACCCTCGATATATTTGCCACACAATCCTCAAGTGGGTCCCTAACGTGAGATCGACTCCCAAATTTCTCTATGTAGTGGGTGTTCCCAATGAAGTTGACTCGTATTGGTGTTGTTATAAATCATCATGGCCAATGCCTTTTGCAGCTCTATCACCCTTTTGTCTTGCATGATCATGTGATCTTTTATGGATTTTTGTTGGGCAGTCATGATCTATAGAGCTTCTTTTGGGTAATCCATGTTTGTCCGACCCTCACTGACTCTTTGGGTATTCACACAAGTAAGATCTATGTTCTCTAGATCGACCTTAGTCCCCCCGACAACTGAAGTTTGTCCCTCCTAAAGTTTAATACATTCTCGTATCTAATTAAGGAGTTGCTCATAGGCTGTGCCTTCATCATTTTGGTTTATGATAGTCATGATTAATTCCCAAAAATAATAAAATTCAAGATAATAAGAAAGTAAAGTGGCGAGTTGAACCAACACACAACTGTCCTAACCCCATGATGGATGTCATACTATTTATAGAAAAATAATACAGTTGAATTTGTTATAGGGTCTAGAACATGGGCCTTAATTTATCTCATTGATTACGGATTTGACTCCTCTCCATTTCCACTCTCTTCATTTTTCTCAAGTTTCTATCTTGACTGATGACATATGACATAGTTTAGATAATAAATACATTATATATTGAGTTTAAAAAAATATTATGATCCCACAATCTTAGCAACATATTATCTTGTAACAAAAATCTTTTCTTCCTAAATTTTTTCCCTATGCATGGTCCATCTTTTAATTTCTATTTAAATTTACCTTTTTATTGCATTTTGGAAACTTTCTATTTAATAATTACTAGCTATTTTATTTTCTTTAAATAGGTGAAATAAAATAGGAGAGCCAATAATTTCTTCTATTTTATTCCGCCTATGTTCTCCCTATTTTATTTCACCTATTTTAAAGAAAATAAAATAGATGATTGTTAAAGAAAAAATTTCAAACAAAAAGAAGGAAATAAAAAAATATAATT
Organism: Capsicum annuum; assembly: GCF_002878395.1. NCBI lineage: Eukaryota > Viridiplantae > Streptophyta > Magnoliopsida > Solanales > Solanaceae > Capsicum > Capsicum annuum. The sequence continues at coordinate 175,995,100 of NC_061122.1, read as the reverse complement.
TAGAATACTAGAGCCGAATATTTCTCTCATGTTCTTCCCATTTATTTCACCTATTTAAAGAAACTAAATTATCTAATTTTTAAGAAGTTGTTTAAAAAAAGTGATAAAAAATTAATCTAAAATAGAAGAGTCAATTATTTCTCCTATTTCACCTATTTTAAAGAAAATAAAATAGCTAATTGTTAAAAAAAAAATTGAAAAAAGAAGAAGATAATATAAATAAAATAATTTACAAAGAAATTAAAAGAGGTAATTCTTTCATAAGAAAAGTAAGTAGGAAGAGAAAATGTTGCTATGATTATGGGATCACAAAATTTTTTAAAATAAATATATAATGAATTTATTATCTAAACTATAGTTAGAATTTATTTTAGAATAATTAAATCTTATTCATTTAATTTGAATTATGTCATATGTCACCAATCAAGATAGGAACTTGAAGAAAATGGAGAGTGGAAATGGAGAGTAGTCAAATCCCATCTATTAGTATGTTAGTTGTTAAATACGTTTGCAAGTGGATTAAGTAAAGACAATAATGAAAGTAATCAAATAAAATGAAACTATTATAAATGTATTTACATTATAGTAAATGTCTATCAAGATCTACTTTGATATCTATTAGGATTTGAAGCATCTGTCTTTTACTCAGATTAGAAGTAAATTTCCCTTATAAATAGAGGAGTTTTGTTCACTGTATTTACAATCATATGATCTCTCTTCCCTCAAGAGAAGAAATAAAAATCACTCTCTCTATTCTCTCTACTCCCCTTATTTCTTTATAATTCATAACACGTTATCAGCACGAAGTCTCTTATCAATTGAGATCTGTACAAAGTCTCTTACCAATTGAGATCTGTTTGTACGAGACTCTGTAAAGCAAGGTGAGATTATAAATTTGAAGGATTTCAAGGTTAGTAATTCTTTAGTTATCTTTCTTTAGCTACTACTAATATAATTATTATTGGATTTGAGAAAAAATAATTGGTTTAGAACTATTTATATTTTAAATTTATTCCTCAAGAACAATATTATCAAATAGGATGATAATATCTCATCGATTCATGCCTAAGACGCCTTTATATGTATCAAATATTGAGTTTGAATCTCAATACACCATATTGATGATATTGTGATGGCTAAGGCAAAATAATGGGTGTTTGATAAAAAGTCATGAAATTCGACCCATTGAATATGCTCCATTCCATGAAGTGAATATGGTAGCAAGATATGATAAGTCTAAAATATGACAACTTACTTCATTCTTGAGGTGTATATGGTAGCAGTGCACAATATGTCTGAAAGAAGACAAGTGATTGAATGCACAAATATAAGTGTGGAGAGACAATATGATAATGATCATCAAAAGTGATGATATTTTCACATGCTTATATGATTATAAGATATGCTAGAGAGAAAAAAATTCTCTACATCATACGTATGGCTCGATTTGCTTCTGAAGTAGCAAAATCTTAAAAGAGGTCATAAGCTATCATAATTTAATAGGATTAAGACACGATTATATTTTATTCCTGGGGAATGAGAAACTTATTAATGTAAACGTGCACTTGATTGTGATTGTATCACAACTCACCTCTGAAAGAGGTTGAATAATTTTGAAATCTACTTCTGAAGTAGTCTGAAATTTATTCATGTAATAGTAAATCTGAAATTTACTAAAGAAAAAGTACATATTATGGTAAACTTGGAGTTTACTAGAATAAAATTTTATAAATTGATATGAACGATTGTGACATCTCAAAGATGTGCATGAATTGAAGAACTAGAAAATTCTTCAAGAATTGTTTATGTCATTTGTTCTCATGATAAGTTGGTTGGACCAACTAATATTGTGATTAGATCCCTTCAAATTTGAAAATTACAAAAGGTGAATAAAGGCCCGTTCATCTATCATGTGATATGTTGAAAAGCTGTATCAATAAGATGATCATATGTACATTCATTGTCAACCTGTAGTTTGACATTCATAAAGTTGTCTGCTCAATAAAATTGAGTTAAGAACATAATTTTCAGATTGTGCAATCAAGAAAGTTATCTTGATGATGATGCTTTGGCATTGAATGCCTTCGATAAATAGCTAAACCATTATTAATGAGAACAAAACTTCATGTATTTGTCTAAAATATGATATATTGCAATAGCATTTGTATGCATTAGACCAATAAATTATGATTATTTCTTCCCTTTCAATTGGTTAAAGATCGGGAACCAATTATTCCATCTAATAATTTTAATGTGCGGCATAAGAGTAATGAATATACCATAATGCACAAAGATGGATTGCACAAAGAAGTAGAGGATGTATATTAGTTTTCCTAACATAAGGGGGAGATTATAAGTGCTATAAAATATGTTAGGAATTATTACCATATCCTCATCCAAAATATAATTCAAGTCAAATGTTTAAAGCATCTCATATTAAGCGCAAGTTCTCTTATTTTGTGTTTCTAAAGGACAAAGTCTATGCATGCGTAAAGCATGGTAGACTGATCGGTTTCAAATGAAATAGTCCTTAAAAAATAAGGACCAAATAATCATAATAAGAAGGCAATGAGCTCTTGAAGGGCCTATGATATACCACTTCATGAAACCTTATGAGAGGTTCATGTACCTGAAAATGATGAAGTGATGAGATCTCAAAATGTTATGTCGTATTGTGAACCGATACTAAATAATATATCATCAATATATTTGACACAATATTGGCATATTGTGAAAGATTACGAGGATCTTAATTCTACGTTAATTTAGCATGCTGACGTAGAAACTTTTATCAAGTGACATGAAAGGATGCATCTTGGTAAGTATTAAACTTATTTGATTTGCAGTCCAGATATTTGAAGATGCCACTCATGAAATGTTGAATATTATCAATTGACAAAACTTATGTGAAAAACTTTTAAGGATTCAAAATTCTTGAAGCATATAAAAGTTTTTGGGAAACTTATTTATAATCCTTATATTGTATAAGCTTATTACTTGAACATCATTGGAACTCTTGGAGAGTTTTCAAAGCAATAGATTATTTGCTAAAATTCAAAATATACCGAATTGGATTATTATGAAGTACCATATCTTAGTGCAATTGATGCACTCATGTACCTTGCAAATACTATAAGACCTATAGCCTTTTTAGTCAATTTGTTAGCAAGGTATATTTCTACTCCTACTATGAGACATCAAAATGGGATAAAACACATGAGCTTTTTTTATTATAAAGATTGTAGTCCCAATCTTATTGGTCATGCTGATGTTGCATACTTATCTGACCCGTATAAAGCTCAGTCTCAAATAGGCTATGTGTTTATATGTGGTGGTACTGCCATATCTTGGAGATATACAAAGCAGTCTATCGTAGCCACTTCATCGAATCATGCTGAGATAATAGCTATTTGATACAAGAACATCCCACAAACTCAAGGACAACATAAGATAACAAGAAGAATAACAACACAAGATAACAAGAACCAACGATTTTCACTAAAACAAGAACAAACTAGTACTTGAAAGTAAAGATAGGTAGTGAGACATACACTATTACAAGACCAAATAACCAAAGGATATCTCAAATCCAAGGACCCCTAAGACTTACAATAATAACACCACACTTCTACGAAGACACAAAAGGGAATCTACCACTCAAGCACCAATGTTTCTAGCCAATTTTGCAACATAAGTGAGTACCACACTTGTTCTTGCCCTAGTTTTGGTTACAACTCCCTCTCTCTCTAGAGAATAGTCTTTAAATATCATTTAAAAACTAAAGAACTAAAGACCTAAAACTAGTCTATTTATAGACTTATTACAAACATAAGTGAAATGTCCCAAAAGCCCTTAATGAAGGGAAGACAAAAGGTGCCTATGGAGTGTAGTGTATAGCCCGTTCTTGGTGTGTGATATGGTGTTCCTTTGCACTTCACTTGCACGCTTCAAGTCTCGGGTTCGACGCGCACTCTCATAAGTTTATCTCCGTGATTATTCTTGTATCATCCTCTCCATCTTGAGAGGAATTTGCCCACAAATTCATGGCTTAACCTCGTTCAATTGGCCACTTAAAGGAAGCCACTCAAAACAGTCCGTAAAACATGGAGAACCCGCAAGCTCAATAATAACAAATCTCGGCCGACATCTTCATTTTGAATCTTGGCTTTCTCTCCATCTTGAGTTTTACCTTCAATCTCATCCGATTCAGGTCTCCTACCATCATACAAGCATTGTCGTAGACCCCATATCCTTCATGTTTCTTTCTACCATTCTCCTCTACATGGACATATTGATTTTGGTAGAGTAGAGCTTCAGTCAAGAGGGTTGGTTTAGTGAAGCGGAGCTTCGGTTGTGGAGCTTGGACGGAAGGAATTTGAATTGGTGAAAGTTGATGCCTTTGGTTAAGTGGATCTTGGATGGGAGGGTTCGATTTTAGTGTAGGCATTTGGCGTCCAAGTCCTTGTTGGACTTGATCGAATTGTGGGGAAATGGGCCTAGTTATGTCTCAATTTTGAGGGCTATTTGGAGCTTGGCTTACGAAATTAGGTGATGGTCTTGGAGGATTGGTCATTGAAAGTAAAGTGTCAGGAGTCAAACACGAGAGTTCCTTCGACTCCCCATTCGATCAACCTCTCACTCATAGTTACCACGTACGAGCTAAGTTTTTCAAAACCCATATTTGCCCTAGCAAAGTCTCGGGGCATAGCATCAGCACGAGCCAAAATGAGATTGATGGCATTATTATCCATTGTTTGTGCATTTGAAGCCTCGGTTTTCATGGGATTGTACCGAAAATAACCCTTCAAGTTTTTTCAAACTCAAGCTCAACAATGGTGGATGACTCAAATAACCTCCAATTTCGCTCAAAATTTGAACCCAATACTCCTATAATGTTAGAGAACACAAATCTAACACTAAAACACATAAGAAAAACACAAAATCAAAAACTCAAAATTTGACCTAGGGTCAAAAACGGGTTTAATATTTTTTTGGGATTTTTTATTTTGACACTTTTTTTGTTGGAATTTTTAATTTCTAGACTCTAATAGTGTTAGGGAACAAAGATCTAATACTTGAAACACACAAAACACACAAAAATCAAGTTTTTTTGAAAGACCCAAAAAACGTGAACAGTAACTTTTTTTTTTTCTTCTTTTTCATTTTTTTTATTTTCAAGATAACAATCCCAAGATTGATTTTGTTGGAACAAAATCAAACCTTGCTCTGATACCAAATGATACAAGAACAACCCACAAACTCAAGGACAACATAAGATAACAAGAGGAATAATAACACAAGATAACAAGAACCAACGATTTTCACTAAAACAAGAACAAACTAGTATATGAAAGTAAAGATAGGTAGTGAGACATACACTATTACAAGACTAAAGAACCGAAGGATATCTCAAATCCAAGGACCCCTAAGACTTACAATAGTAACACCACACTTCTACGAAGACACAAGAGGGAATCCACCACTCAAGCACCAACGTTTCTAGCCAATTTTGCAACACAAGTGAGTACCACACTTGTTCTTGCCCTAGTTTTGGTTACAACTCCCTCTCTCTCTAGAGAATAGTCTTTCAATATCATTTAACAACTAAAGAACTAAAGACCTAAAACTAGTCTATTTATAGACTTATTACAAACATAAGTGAAATGTCTCAAAAACCCTTAATGAAGGGAAGACAAAAGGTGCCTATTGAGTGTAGTGTATGACCCGTTCTTGGTGTGTGATATGGTGTTCCTTTGCACTTCACTTGCACGCTTTTAGTCTTGGGTTCGACGTGCACTCTCATAAGTTCATCTCCGTGATTATTCTTGTATCACTATTCATGAAGCAAGCCGAGAATGTGTAGGTTGAGGTCCATGATACATCTCATTCGAGAAAAATATGGCGTGAAATATGACAATCTACCCATAATTTTATACAGAGATAATTCAGCATACACAGCACATCTTAAGGGGGGATTCATAAATGGAGATAGAACGAAGCACATTTTGCCAAAGTTTTTCTACATACATGAGCTACAAAAGAATGATGATATTAACGTGCAATAGATTCGTTCAACTGACAATGTGACTAATTTATTCACCAAATCTTCTCCAATTGCAACTTTTATGAAGATGTTCCACAAGATCGAGATACAAAGGTAAAAGATGTTATCATTAGGGGGAGTTAATACGAGTTGTGCTCCCTTTTCGAGGTTTTATTCCACTGGATTTTTCTTGTAAGGTTTTTAATGAGGCAGCCGAAATGCGTATTATTAGAGATGTGTACTCTTTTTCCTTTACTAGATTTTTTTTTCTACTGGGTTTTTTCTAGTAAGGTTTTAACGAGGCACATTATCTACCAATTAGACATTCAAGGGAGAGTTTTATAAATGTATTTACATTATAGTGAATGTCTATCAAGATCTACTTTGATATCTATTAGGATTTGAAGCATCCGTCTTTTACTCAGGCTAGGAGTAAATTTCCCCTATAAATAGAGGAGTTTTATTCATTGTATTTACAATCTTACGATCTCTCATCCCTCAAGAGAAGAAATAAAAATCACTCTTTCTATTCTCTCTACTCCTCTTCTTTCTTTATATTTCATAACAGAAACAGCAGAACTTCATTGTTTGTTGTTTAAATCCAATGGGAGAAGTTAATGTATAACGAGTCTAACATCCAAAGATAAATTGATATGAAAATACGTGACACGTGATCGCTTAGACCCAGTGAAATATAGAAAGGTTCGAGCACAAGAAAATTAGTATATTGCTTAAATATAATCCTTTACACGTGTCAAGACTACTATTTATAGAAAACAAAGGTAATAACATTAACCAATAGAAAAGCTTCACTCGAGCTCCAAAGTATTATGTCTAATAGTAAAGCTCCTGTTGAGTTCGAAATCGAGAGGGCGTCATGCGGAAGTTATGAGTTTCAAACTATAAGACGATAAATCAGACGACAAAGAAAATAATACCAAAAAACATAAAATTATTATATGTTTTGGTCAATTGGCCTACATATTATAAAATCTAATATTTAAAAAAAACACAAGAAATAATAAGAGAGAAAATCTCCCCCTAACCAAAACTCTTAAATGACTACATTATTGATGTTATTGTGTTGTTGTATGAGAAGAGGGTCTTCTATTTATAGATGTCCAAAACCTTTCTTCAATAAAGAGGTTTACCAAATATGAAAGAGTTTTATATTTTCCTTTAAGAAAAAATAAAATTAATTATGGTATTACTTTTATTTTCCTTCTAAAAGAGTAAAACTTAAATTTAGTAAGAAAATCAGGGCAAAACCCCAAATAAATCTCCCTCTTTGGGCTTGATTTTCTTCACTTGATCCGCCTTCTTCACATGCATGAACTTCGTTTTTCACAAAATCTTCACCACTGCTATTTATCATGGTTAAAAATAAGGTTTAAATTATCATGGTCAAAAATTGGTTTAAAAGAAATATTTTATTTTTATTTTTAAAGATGCAGCAGCAGAAATGTTGAAAATATGGTTGAAACTTGTTCTCCACATGTAGTTCGACAAAAATCCTCATTATCATGAAACTGATTGCAAATTGGTTTGAACCTCCATGAACTTGTTTTCAACCTCGTTTCACCAAACCACTGGATCTTTGAACCGTAGGCTTTGCTACCACTTCTTGGGTTCGAAATCGAGAGGGCGTCATGTGGAAGCTATTAGTTGCAAACCATGAGATGATAAATCAGATGACAAAGAAAACAATACTAAAAAACATAAAATTATTATATGTTTTGGCCAATTGCCTACATATTATAAAACCTAATATTTTAAAAAACACAAAAACTAACGAGAGAAAATCTTTCCCTAACCAAAACTCTTAAACGATTACATTGTGGATATTATTGTGTTATAGTATGAGAAGGGGGTTTTCTATTTATGCATGTCCAAAACCTTTCCTCCAACAAAGAGGTTTTCCAAATATAGAATAGTTTTATATTTTTCTTTAAGAAAAAATAAAAAAAATTATGATATTACTTTTATTTTCCTTCTAAGAAAATTAAAACTTAAATTTAGTAAAAAAATCAGGGCAAAAACCCTAACAGCTCCATCCAGAAATACTATGATGCATGTCAACTAATATTCCTCTACAACTTGTATGATCTCATACGGAGATATATGGTGTATTCGTCTGCTTGTACTTTTGTTCTATCTTCGAGACACTAGTCCTTTATAAACTTTGGACCATGAGTTTTTGCTTAGTCTCCAATGTAACAACATCGAAGATGAGCCAAAGTTCAAGATATCTGGTTCATCTTTGATCCGAACACTCGATAATGAAAACATTATGGATATCTCCTCTCTCACACATGTCACATATTGATTCAAAATACTGCAACACACATAAACTATTTTTATTAATAACTTTTATGAAATACTCCATCCGCTAAATTTTACTTATCTACTGTACTAAAAATACACTTTTAGTTTTACTTGTCTCTTTAGCATATTAAGAGAGAAAGTATTTTTTTTTTCATATTTTATCCTCAACATTAAGGAGTCTTTTGGTGGCTGATTTGAAGATCAGTTATGCAAGTATTAAATTCTACACAAGTAATATGACGTTTGGTAGTTGATTAGGAGTTAAGTCATTCATGTATAAAATCAATATGGTGTTTGATTTGTAATTTAGAACCTGCATAACTAATATATGTATAAGTTATGCGAAAATTTACATAGAATTTTATGCGTGATAGATGGTGGATAAATAACACATGAATAATCAAACCCCGCATAATGATTAAAGTAGTACATAGATTTTCTCATAAATAAATCATGTTTGACTAGTCGCTGCATAAGTCTAAGCAGCTACCATACAACTTATTTTCATTACCTAAGATAATACATTAATTAATATGAAAATTATGATAAAATCCTCATATTATCATTATATTTTAAGGAACGTATGGGGATTAAAGTGTACAAGTAAAAGTGAATTGAGAGAGTATTTTATAATCGTACAAATATCTAAATTTTATTTTAGATCACAAATATAAAATCATCATTTTCTTTCTTAATTTTATGTCAAATTAAATAATGCCACAAAATTAAAATAAATAATAATAAATAAATAATAAAGGTGCTAAATTACCTCCCAAGCCAATTGGGATGGAAGGTCGGTTGACGCTGAAAAAGTGAAAATGAACAAATTACGCATACATACATGTGGTTGATCCAAGAAAAATGATAACTTGTACGGATGTAATACTTTTATATTACTCCTTTTTTTTAATTTTAAAATATCCAGCAATATTTATTTAATTTATTTAATTAACAAATATTTATTTTTATTTATTATATTTTTAATATTAAATATAATACATCACTCATTATATTATTTAAAATAAATAAAATTATACGTTATACTTTTTAAAATAAAAAATTTATTATATTTTAAAAATTATATAAAAAAGTTATTCCTCTGTTCATTATTGAGAAAATACATCATTTCCCCCTTGAACTTGTCGGCCAAACTTACTTTAAATCCTAAACTACACGGGCAATTATATGCCCCCCTAAATATTTTTAAAGTGTATTAAATACAATCCTAATGCTGACGTGGCTTAAAAAAATATAAAGGAGCATTTTTTGTTTTATTAAAGACGATTCCTTAAATATTTAATAGAAATTAAAAAGAAAATACCCCGCTCCCCACCTTTCTTCTTCGAACCCCACCACCCCCGCCCTTAATAAAAATTAAAAGAAAAATACTCCCTTTTATGCACATTTAATTCAACCATATAATTAAACATTAGTTTCACTAATGTAGTTTCTAAAGTCAATGTCGGAGTTCCAAGAACAATATCAGCAGCTGTGGGATTAGAAATTGATCGATGGAGAGGCGATTTTATAGATATTGAATTATTCTTGGTGTTTTTCGATGACTGAGTGTGTTTCATCAAATGGCAAAGGGCAGTAAAAGAATAAAAAATTGGTGGTTCTGAGAGTGTTTGCCGCAGATTTTTATTGTTAGTGAACCTTGAAAATGGGAGTGGTGGTGCCGCCGTGGCTTCATTAGTAGTAGTGGTGGTGGAGAAAGGTGATTTTTCGGATACCCATTTTGAGAAAGGTAAAAATGCAGGTGGTGGTGTAGTAATTTATGAAATGAAAGGTGGACCATCCTCATCTCCGTGGTGGTGGTAGAAGAAAGTGTTTTGGTAGATAGTGAAGTAGTTGGTGAAATGGAGTATGAACAACCCATCTCAGTGGCTACGGCAATAACAACGATGATGGTGGTGTGGAGGTAGAAGAAAGTATTTTTTTCAGAAACCTTTTTGGAGGATGATGAAGCAATTGATGAAATGGAGACTGGATCATCTTCAGTAGCGTTGGATATGGCGGCTACGGTGGTGGTAGTAGTCGAAAAAGGCAATTTTTCAAATACCTTTTTAGGGGATGGTGAAGTATTTGGTGAAATGGAGATTGAACCACCCTTCTCAGTGCGACATCAATGGCGGTGACGGTAGTGATAGTGGTGGTCGGAAAAGATGAAAAAGATGAGTTATGGATGGGAAGGGATCGAACTGGAATGGGGGTAGGGGTTTTTTTTTTTTTACTAAATTATTAAATAATATACTTATAGTTGAGTTACTTGTTTTTAAAAAAATTATGACGTGGCGATGACATGGCGTTAATATGGCGCTGATGTGGGCGCGAGTGCAACACACTTTCCCTTGTGAGACTGGTAGTATAATTATAGGGTGGTATTTAATACATTTTAAATTTATTAAAGGGGGTATATAATTACCCGTAAAGTTAAAGGTCTAAAGTAAGTTATGCAGACAAGTTTGATGGTGAAATGATGTATTTTCTCTTCTTTATTTTATGCAAGTTATATTTTATGAAAAAGGGTCTAAAGTTTCCTTTAATTATGTAAAATGGTGTAAAAATACTCTCCGTCTATCTATTGGGTCTAAAATATTCTTTCTGTCTATCTATTGAGCCTAAAATGTCCTCCCCATTTACTTATTAGACCTATTTTACCCTTTTATTTAGACAAATTATATGAAAAGATAATCTTTAAAACTTAACTACATAAATAATAGTACTTTTTTAATACTACAAAATAATTTTTTTAGATATATAGCCATTTAAAAAAAATCATAAAAGATAATTATAATTCTTAATTTAATGTTATAACTAATTATCAGTTCACCTTAATTTAAGAGATATATTTTCAATCTTTAAATTAAAAGTAAAAAGATAATCCATGCTTCCAAATCTTTCTCTCTCTTTGTCTTCAAAACTCAAATATTCTTAAATAAACTAAGTATTTTATTATTTGTTCGTATATGTTTCTTTTTATTTTCATGTATGTTAATCATCTAGTATTATTTCATGAGATAATACATCAAAACCCCCTGAACTTGTCCCGACAACTTAGTTTAGCACTTAAACTTTAGAAATAATTATTTACCCCCCTTAACATCTTTAAAGTGAATTAATTTCAACCCTAATGCTGACGTGACATTTTAAAATAAAAGAAAAAATGCATGATTTTTTTATTTTTTATTTTTAAAATGCCTACTAATATATATATATATATATATATATATAATTCTCTCCTTCTTCTTCTACCCCCCCCATCCCACTTCATCCTAATTTCCTCCCAAACCTGCTGGCCACCACCACCAGCTCCCCTCCAAAATCTAACCTCAATTACTTCTCCAATTACTAAATCACACCTCTACCTCCAATTTCTTCTCCTTCATCCCCAATAACAAAAAATGAAATTGAATTTGAAAATTAAAAAATTGACATGATTTGAATGTTTGGTTGTTGATTTTAGAGAATTTGGTGTTGATTTGATCGAATTTACTGGTGGTTGAGTTTTTTATCATTATTTTATGATATTTTTTTATGGTGGTAATGGAGTTTTTAGGTGAAGATTCGTCGAAAAATATGACGTGTGTGTGCAGGTGTGGTTATGGGGGGTGGACGGAGGTGGATAAGGGTGTGTGCAGGTGTGACAGTATGGGGTGAACTGGGGTGGATAGGGTGTGTGCAGGTGTGGTGGTGGACGGGAGAGAGGGGGGGAAAGGGGGTTATGAAAAAGATGGAAAATGGGGGGGGGGGGGGGGGGGGGGGGCTTATTTTTAAAATTTAAAATATTTTATATATATTTAAAAACATATATATATATATAATATTTATTTATATATATATATAATATTTATATATATTTTTATATATATTTTACTTATATATAAAAAAATATTAAAAAAATACTTTATTTACGTAGTTCCAATGTGACGCTGACGTGTCAGCGAGTGTGATGCATTCTCCCTCATGAGAGTGGTATTATATATTAAAGGGTGAAATTAATTCACTCCAAAGATGTTAAGGGGGTAAATAAATGAAAGATTTGTTTAAGTACTAAAGTAAGTTGGGAAGACAAGTTCGGGGGGAGGGGTGGTTTGATGCATTATCTCTTATTTCATTATTGTGTATTTTTAATTCTAATGTAATGTGTTAATCATAATTTTTATGGATAAATATTCATGGAATAAAAATCATTATGTTGGAAGTACAGATATACCATGTATTTTTATTATATAAATATAATTTATGTCAAAGTTAGATTATTATTATATTTTTTATATAATTTATAAGATAAATATTTATGGTATAACTCATTATATCGAAAGTACTTTTCTTGTTAAAAAATTTATTTATTAAAAATAAATATATATTTTCAATGTTACATGGTATAAACTTTTTATATCGAAAATATATCATGTATGTTTATGATATAAATATAATTTATATAGTTAATATGTCATGTATTTATGCTATAAATATAATTTGTATAGTATAAATATATCATGTATTTTTATGATATGAATACAATTTGTATAATATATAATCATATCATAAATTTTCATTGTATAAATATACTACATATTTTTATGAAGATATCGTGAAAGCAGACAATAAAACTGAAAAACATAATTTTGATATAGTATATAAAACATAATTTTGATATAGTATATAAAAAAGAATGAACAGAGACTTTCATAAAAATAAGTAATATGAAAATTTAATATATAATTATTTTTCTATATATTAGAATTTGTTGTAAAAGTAAATATTTTATATGCTATATCTCACAATCAACTAATACAACTATGTATACGTAATAATTTTTTAGAAATGTCTATTTATAATTTTTTTTATTTATCAGATCAATTTATAAAGACAAAAAATTAATATTGTGCACTATTTAATTGTTAATATTAATAAAAAAAATAGAAATTTTATATAGTCTAATATAGATAAGTTGAGCTATTAAATAATTTTATATAAAAATAAGATTTTAAACCTAATAGATAAGCCAATGATATTTTTATACCATTACACGTAACTTGAGAGTATTTTAAATCTCCTGAATTCTCGGTATATTTTATGCAAGTTCAAAATGGTTAAGTATTTATGTACGGAGGGACTTGTGAGAGATCCAGGAAGGGAAAGAGGAGGAAGGAAAAATCCATCTTTCTGAAAAGTGAGAGAGAGAAGCAGAACGAGCTGACCCATTGATTAAGAAGAGAGAAAAAAATGGGATGCTCGTTCTCGGGGCTGAATGCTTTGTATGACAGTGCCAATGGCGGAGGAGATGTTTGGATCAATGAGAATAGGTTCAGGATCCTCAAGCCAATCGGCGGAGGCAGTTTGGCCAATCTCTTCCTCGTCAAGGAGCTCAGTTCTGACCCTTCTAAACCTGGAATTTCAAAAGAATTCAAGGATCCTTCTCATGTCTCTGGTACGGATTCCACTACTCAATATGAGTAACCTAAAAAATGGAATTTGCATTTCTAGTTACCCGTTGTTGTTTCCGATAGTTGGGTCAAATTAATTTGTGGAAACAGGAAGTTCCATTTTCCCTTTTTTTTTTTGTAATCTGACGATTGAATCAGATTTTTGAATCACATTGATCGGCATTTCCCCCCTTGTAAGGTGACAATTGAATCGGATTTTTAGCAGGTCCACCAGATGGAACTGAGTGCATTTTGAGGGTTCTGACTCAAATTACGTTGGGATTGTGGTGCATAGTAGTAGTTGCTGTTGACATTTTTGCTTTTTCCCTTGTGATCTGACAATTGGGTCAACGGGACTATACTGTGCATAATGGATAATGGAAATTAGATCTGATTTGTGAATTAGAGGGGTTCAAATTGTATACAATTTGTTTTGGTTGTAGTTGTCAATTTGTGCATTAAAGGTTTGTCCAACATCCCTTCCCACCCCAACTTCTCTTATCAGGAAAAGAAAAATGCACTCTTTTTATACATGTTTATACTGTTTACAATTGAAAAGAAGAGAGTGCATTGAAATCTTATCTTTGCTTTTTATCTTCTCTTTTTGCCTCTGGATGACTTTCTTTTCATTGCCTAAAATGGCAAAGTTAGTTCTGCAACAATTTTTCCACTTAACAGGTCAGATATTGTTTGCTTATGGACCTGGTGGCTGGTGCAGTCAGATTTATGACTCTCGCTCTTAAAAAAATAGTGCAGACAGTTGTACAATTGTTGTATTTTCATATTTCTCTTCTTTTTATTAAGACTTTGTAAATTGTCGTGTTAACATTATAGTGTTTGCAATGCATTGTATCTGAATGTTTAGATGGTGGAACTTATGCCATGAAGAAAGTTCTTATTCAGAACAATGAACAGTTAGAGTTAGTGAAAGAGGAGATCCGCATTTCGTCTCTGTTTAGCCATCCCAATCTGCTTCCTCTCCTGGATCATGCTTTCATTTCGGTCAAGGTAATTACTAAAATCCATGCACTTGCTTTGATCTGCACATGAAAAAGAAAATTATTGCAGTGGTCCCTAATTTCTTCATTTAGTGATTCACTCAGCTCCAAGTCTAGGCTATCCCTTATTAAGAGGCCTTCTCACAATTAATTCGCACGTAGTATTAAGTTGAGAGTGCATAGCATGCAAGAAGGTGACCACATGCACAATGTTCATCTTTTTCCATTCCAGGAGTCTTAGATGTGCTTCAAGGAACTCATTCCCATCATAATAGATGTATTTCCCTCAACTTTTCTCTTAAGATGAAGGTATGAAGAAGTGTGAACATGCATGTGAATGGTCAAAGAAGTGTATCCTGTAGTTCTTTTCTTTCACAAAAGACAAAGGAAAGGGGGTAGGGACGTTGGAAGAAATGCCTATTGCTAACTGAACACCTGCTCACAATCACAGAGGGTTCACAATTCATATGTCTCATTGAGATGATACTCTTATGGCTTCTAGGCATGAGAACAATGTTTAAGCAAACTGCTATTGGTCAATTATGAAAGACATGCTAAGGCTTGCTGATTTATATCTTCTTTGTTGTCTTTCCCCTATGATATATCTTCAGTTGCCACTGGGTTTCTCTAAAGATCTTATTTTAATTGGATATTGGGTAGGTCTCACCAGACCAGTCTAGGAAGCAGGAGGCTTACTTATTATTTCCAGTCCATTTGGATGGGACATTACTGGATAGTGCCAAAACCATGCAAGCAAAGAAGGAGTTCTTTTCCACTTTGGAGGTGCTTCAAATATTTCATCAGGTGAACAAGAATCAGTATGTTCTGCACAAGATCATCTTTTCATTATCTGAGAGGAAAAAAGGAAGTGTCAGGTGCACATGAAATTGTGAAGCCAAAAAATGAGACACTGAAAAATGTTTTATATACAGCTTTGTGCAGGTCTCAAGCATATGCACAACTTTGATCCTCCGTACGCCCATAATGATGTCAAACCTGTTAATGTTCTCTTAACACAGAGAAAAGGACAGGCACCTCTTGCAAAATTAATGGATTTTGCAAATGCACGTCCTGCAAGAAGACAAATTCGTTCTCGCTCAGAGGCCCTAGAGTTGCAGGTACTTATGCTTCTTCTATTATATAGATGTATCTTCTGCCGTATTATGTCTGCAAGCTTCTCATCTTTCCCTACTTTTGAGCCTGAACAGGGAGAATGCCACCATTGTTGTATTAACAACCTATGGATGTTGCTCTCTTTCTTTGCTCTATTACTTACAGTTCACACCTTACCCCATTCTTATGCATTTCTTTTTGGTTTGATCTGCTTTGTGATTATCATCCAGGAATGGGCATCTGAGCATGTTTCAGCATCTTTCCGTGCACCTGAATTGTGGGACTGCCCAAGCCAATATGATATTGATGAAAGAACTGATGTCTGGTCATTAGGTTGTACATTATTTGCTATAATGTAAGACCTCTCTCTACTATTTTGCAGATATCTTTTGTAGCTTTTGCTGTGCAGAATAAAATGTCTTTATACTCTTGACATCTCTGTTAGTTTCATCAACATTGTCCAATAAAATGATATTCAATTCAATCAAGTCATAGAGTTAACTTCGAAATTTCTTGCATTAAGAACTCCCACATACAAAAGTTGAAGGTGACAGAGATGAGGATGTTGAGATGGATGTGTGGACTCTCTAGGTGAGATAGGGTTAGAAATGAGACTATTCGAGAGAAGGTGGGAGTGACTTCAATGGAAGAGAAGATGCGGGAAGTGAGGTTGAGATGGTTCGGGCATGTGGTGAGGATGGGCACGGATGCCCCAGTACGGAGGTGTGAGAGGCTGGCTATGGATGGTTTCAGGCGGGATAGAGGTAGGCTGAAGAAATATTGGATGGAGGTGATTAGGTAGGACATGACCCTTGATAGGAAGGTGTGGAGAGGGCAAATTAGGGTAGATGGTTAGTGGGTAGGATTGCACCTTAACTAGTAGGGAGGAGTGCTTTGCTTGTGATTGTGCCTGTAGTCATAGTGATATGCCTGTGTCTACTAGTTCCTTGGTGGTGGTTTGCTTATGTTTGTGATTTCGGATAGATAGTTTATAGTAGTACACTTTGGTGTCTGGTTTCTTTATTTATTTAGTGGTGTGCTATCCCTTTTTGTTGTTTGTTTGCTATGCTGTTAGTTGTCATGTGCCAGGGGTCTATTGGAAACATCTCTACTTCATCTGAGGTAGTGGTATGGATTGCGTACGCTTTACCCTCCATGGATCCCACTTTGTGGGGAATACGCTGGGTATGTTGTTGTTGACGACTTGTACATGCCTAAATAAGTAAGTTGGTGAGCAAACTGAAGTATCATCTGGTGCTGAGTTGCTCAGTAATAATTCACAGTAAATGTTCTTTCTTTTCAGATTAAGAAACAAAAATTCTCATGACATGCATATTTTAACCAATTGCAGATGTTAATTAACTGGGAAATTGGTTTCGAGCAGGTCAGTTTACAGATAATTAATTTTCAACGTCCTGGCTTTTATGTCCAGGTATGGAGTGTCTCCATTCGAGTATGCACTTGAGGAATCTGATGAAAGTCCACAATTGGCTATTGTAAATGCACAAATAAAGTGGCCCACTGAACCTAATGCTCCATATCCCAATGACCTTAACCAGTTTGTGACATGGATGCTTCAGCCTCAAGCGACAGTCCGACCTCACATAGATGATATTGTAATTCATGTTGACAAGTTGATCTCGAAGTATTCCCATTAAAGTGATGGGAGGAGAACATGTTGGGTTTAGTTCACATATGCATCATCCATATAAACATCTTAGCATATTACAGAATCCACCATAAGTTACTGTTGCATTGTTTCTTGTTAAAAGGTGATAGAAGACTCAGTAACTCATTGTACCTTGTTATACCCGAGGAAAGAGGTTTTGGCAGTTGTCCTTTATCTACTGTTTAAAATGATTTGATTTTGAACAATCTCAACTTTTGTTCTCATGTCCAAAGGAAAATTTTGCCTTGGTTCCTTCTCCGCAAGCTTGTTTTTATTCTCAGTATTCCTTTATGCCATGTGATATCCCTTAATTTCTAATTGCGCTGTCTTTTCAATCTTATTGAGCTGAGCGCTCGCTTATTTCTCTTGTACTGAGAAAAATAGTAGAGATTCTCTTAGCTCAATCTTTAGAAATCTCCGAAATCTTTCCAACAATTTGATGAATTTTGCTCGACCTTTTTATCGCTTAACCAGAAACACTGAATCTTTTGATGCTTTTGTGGGTGATTGAGGAAATCGATCCAGTCTATCATTGAAGGATGTTTGGATTTGGCGGTGGAAGGATGTAGAGTGGAACCTTTTTGATGGTTTCGTGGTGGTGTAAAGATTGAGATAGAGGCTGGTTACAAGATTTTTTTAGAGTGAATTTAGCTGGAGCTAGCAGACTACGACTATGTTGAGAAGATGAATATGTAGTGTTGTATAGCTGGGTACCCGTGTGATGCTAAATAGGCAATGACCTTTGTCAATGATGAGAAAGACATTGAGTTCGATTCCCATGTCAGCAAGAAGCATTTTACAAAAGATATTTATTTGAGGAGGAAGTATGTTAAAAGGTGAGGGCTATACGTTTAGTGAACGGTAGGGTGAACAAAATCGAATCATAAACTGAGTCATACCGAAAAAAATTCTAACTAATGATTTGATTTGACTTGGTTTAGTTTTTTTAAAAAGGAAAAAGGACATGGCATGGCCATTTTTTTAAAAAATGGTCCATAATTGAAAAGGTGGACATGCTATAGCCAATCGGCTAAAGTAATTCCCTTTTTTTAGCTATTTGATCCAATTGGGCACATGCAGTCCTATACTCAATTGATACACTTTTATACTACATTGATACATTTTTATATTATATTGATACACTTTTTAAAAAAGAAAGAAAATTCTATGCAAGCATATGCAGTCTATATATCCAATTGATATTTTTTTATACCATATTAATACACTTTTATACTAAATTGATACACTTGCAGTGTCCATATACTCAATTGATACTCTCTTATACTAGATTGATACATTTTTAAAATGCATGTAGAAACTATATAAAGTCGTATAAAATATGTATCTAAATAATAATTGTAGTTAAAAATTGTATAGAATGTGCATAAAAATGCTATAACTATTATATAGAATATGTATATGTATAGAAACTGCAGCATTATTATATATAAATATATATCTTTAACAATTGCATTATATTAAAAGTACATGATATTATATTTTATTGTATAAATAAGTAAAACTAAACAAAACAAATGGTATGTTATTTTAATAATGTTATATCACTTAAAAAAAGATTGTCATGTAAATGGTTTAGAATAAAACTTATAAATCTACCTAAAAGTTCAGTTGAATTGTCCAACGTCTACTTTGACTTTTGAAAGTGAAATGAATTAAACTTTGCATTATTTAAAAAGAAAAGGAGCCAAAAAAAAAATGGACCCATTAAAGATCAAACTATGTTGAAGTAAGCTGCTAGCATATCTGCTAGCGTTATCAAGTAGATTTGGTTGAAATGGTTAGTTAGCTCATACTATGTTAGAAAGAATAAGTTGCAGAAGTGTACTTTGAGATCGCTCGACCCATTACACAAAACTGAAAGGGCCAAATTATGATGCTTAATGGTTATTTACTGGATTTTTAAATTTAGGTGCTAGTATTGTAAAATTATTTTAATTTTAGGTGTTATTTTTGTCCTTTATACTTTTAAAAAATCCAACTATAATTGATATGATTTAATTTTGACTAAAAGAGGTCAAACCAAATCAAACCAATCATATATTACATTTATACAATTTTAAAAGTATTTCATCTATAAAAATATTTATTGTGATGGAATTAGTGAATATTTCTTGAACTTTTCATTGTTTTTATCTTGGGGAAAGGACAAGAATGGCCTGTCGGCCAAAATATTTCCACAAAAATGACCCTTGAATTCATATTACCATATAGTAGCCATTTCCACCAAAATGGCTCCCGAATGTTGCATTTCTCTTTCTTCCTATTTTTTTTTTGTTTTTTTTTCACTATTTTTTTTATTTTTTCTTTTAATGTTGTTAAATTTTTTATTTTTTTTTTGAAAAAAGTCCACTTTATCCACCCATTTATTTTTCCAGATGTGATCACAAAAATAAAAATATGAAATACAAGTTCACCCATAATTGTTCTATCTCTTTTCGTATGAATTAACACTATAGCAGCAGTTTGAATTTTTTTTTTTTGCTATCTCTCTTTTTTTAATCAAAAAAATTAAGGAATGTTTGGACAGTAAGGGTACAGGGTTCAATAAATTTTGTATATGCTTGCACAAATTTTCAAAAAATTTTAGATGAAGTTAACAAATTCACGAATAACGAATTACTGTATATGCTTGTACAAATTTCTCTATAAAAGGTGTATTTATGTGGTATATATACTGTATCAATGTAGTGTAAAAGTGTATCAATCTAGTATAAAAGTGTATCAATGCGGTATCAAAGTGTATCAATGTAGTATAAAAGTGTATCAATATGGCATAAAAGAGTAGATAGCAAATCCAATTTGATTAGATTATGTTGTAGTGGACGAATAGCTGCAGCATATATAACATTTATCTTTATTTGTGGTGTTTGAGTGTCAACTTGATATTGATATGACTAGTGGTTTCTTTTATGCTTTAAATAATTCAATTGCTACTGTTTACGTTTACTATAGGTACAAGAGAGAAGGCCTGAACTAGCTACACTTACAGGATTTAAAGCTTTAGTTTACAAGTCGAGATGGAATTATGATGATTTCAAACAAGTTGACGAATTTTTGGTCATTTTTCTAGGATTGTTAAACAAAACATTAGAATGTACGAAGGATATTAGCCTTTGTGGGTGTAATCCCGTGCTTTTTCTTAACTTGAAAATCATCTCAAGGATATTAGAATTTGCTTTGAAATAAAAATTCATTCTTATACACGTGGTATTTCTATAATTTTTACTTCCTATCACGTGGTAAATTGAATAAGATTTCCATCGATATATAATTTGCAAAAATTTGACACCCGGGCGAATAGTTAGAGCCTTTTTAGTGAGACAGTGTTTGACCTGAGCCTTCAACGAGTTGTGGAGATAGCTCAAATGGCAATTGTCAAATTCCAGTGTTGCTCCACGATACTGGCGCGTCGCGCCAAACTTCTAGGTCGTAGACAAGGTGGCAACGCTATAGCTCCACGTTGCGCCACCGTACAGTTTCCCAATTGTCAATTTCCAGTAACACGGCGCGATAATGCCGCGTTGCGCCAAGGGCCCAACTCTGGAAATTTTACTAAAAATTTAATGACGTGTCCAGAATTAAAAGGGTCAACTTCCTACCCCTATATAATCCCTTTAACACGTGATTCAGCCACTTTTCACCCAAAACATATTAGTTTCTCTCAAGTTTATCTAATGAACAAACTAGGGTTTCTATTGGGGATTCAAATTCTGAAAGGTTTCACCATCAATCTTCACGAAATCATGATCAAAGGTATGCATAGTTTTCATTCATGGACTTCTTTCGTCTATGAAGTCCAAGAATCCTTTTTAACTACAGGTTATAGATTTTCTTCATGTTTTCATGCTTTGTATGTTCTCTTTCATGTTGATAAATGAGGAATTGATATCTATCCTATGATTTGATGATAAATTCCATGTGGGTTGATTAGTATAGATAAAGATTTACGAAATCTCATGACTAAAACCTGGTATGATGGAATTGGAATTGAAGCATGATGTTTAATTGTTGTATAATGTGTTAACATGTACTATGCCTACCATATGTTTGATAAAATGCCTAGATGAAGGAATATTGTCTAACTAGCATGATATCATGAAATCCCCATGTATGTACAAGTTCATGCCTATTACATGTTTGATGAAACGCTCCTATGAATGTAGTATGTATTATGATGTTAGTCAAGTCTTCAAGTAAATCATGCTATGTTAGACAATTTTCCTTCATCTAGG
>NC_061122.1:175956344-175973167 GCF_002878395.1 Capsicum annuum | reverse complement strand
ACAAGTTCATGCCTATTACATGTTTGATGAAACGCTCCTATGAATGTAGTATGTATTATGATGTTAGTCAAGTCTTCAAGTAAATCATGCTATGTTAGTTTCCTTCTATCGAGTCGTGGGGATACTTGTACCCAAAATATTAGCTGTGTGACTAGAGTCATGTCATGTTTTCACGATACTCTCAGTCAAGCTATGAACTCTTAGACTTCAGATAGTCTTATGACTCAGGAAAAATCTTCATGATCTCATGACTCAGTCAGTTATCAAATATCAGTAGTATTTCATTAGCCATGGAAATTCAGTAACTCAGTCCAGGCTCAGTTCAGTTCAGTATATCAATGTCAGTGTCTATTTAGATGGGAGTAGGAATTAGCATCGAGTGAACCCAAGGATAAGGACTCACCTGTTATACGAGGGTGTGATTCCTAAAAGCAATTCTTACATCCTAGAACTATGTAGCCAGCATAGGTTGAGATATCATAGCCTGCTATATGAGGATAGATGAGGTGGCTTAACCTGTTATGTAAGGGTTCCCACCGTTCTCGCTAGAGTTACCTGTTATATGAGGGTTACTCACATGTTGTCCTTACCGGTGGTGCGGTATTGACACCCTTCCAGTCAAGGCATAGATTGGATCCCAGCTTAGCTATCATAGCGCCTTTGGGGTATGTCGGTTAGATACAACTTCCCACCGTTTCATGTTATAGAATCAGGGTTGTCAGATACAGTCAATCAGTTTCAGTAATAGAAATCAGATAGTTCTTCAGATTTCAGGACTGTCAGACACAGTCAACTCAGATACAGTATGGAACTCAGATAGTTCCTTCAGATTCAGGACTGTCAGCTACAGTCACCCACGTTATCAGTTATACTCAGCTACAGTCACCCATGTTATCAGTATTATTCAGATATAGTCATTCATGTTATCAGTCATATCAGTGACTAGCATGTCACGTTATAAGTATACAGACTCAAAAATCACAAAAATCACGTTGTCAGTTATAGTTATGTATTTATGCATGTATTCTTACGTTCATGTTAGACAGTCAGATAGCATTATTCATGCATGCAAACCCTTGCATATAGCCTACCTCATATGTATACTCGGTACATATGTACTGACGTATTTGCGCTATGGTGCTTTATTTTTATGTTACACCATAGGTTCAGAGACACGGGTTCCAGATCAGCAGTAGATTCCAGATTTAGCAGTCAGAGTAGAAGTGAGTCCTTCTCCTTCGAGGACATAATGATTTTCTAATATCTCATTGATTATCTTATTAGTTGGAGTTAGTTGGGGACATGTCCCATCAACTCCTTATTCAGATTCTTCAGACAGTAGAGGCTTCCAGACGAGATACAGACTATTATGTTTGAGACTTCAGTTTTGTTTTGGGTATTCTATTACCCCACACAAATATTACGTTATTCAGTTATGTTCATGATCGAACCTTATGGCCTTTCAGTGCATGTTTCCGCATTATTATGTTAACTTATGCGGTATACAGGTACAGATATTAGTCATGGGTTAACTTGTGATCCTTCAGGGTCATGAGCACCGTGTAACACTCTGGTTCAGCAAATCGGGTTGTTACAAACTTGGTATTAGAGCCAGGTTCAATAGAGTCCTAGAAAGTCTGAAAACAGCATCTAGTAGACTCTTGTACATGGGTTTATTGCGTGCCACATTTATATGCAAGAGGCTATGAGATGTTTAAGAACAGTTTTCCTTCTTTCAGTATTCATGTCGTGCCAGTGAGTATAAACATAAGTCAGTCTCTCAATCTAATCTGCTTCTTCTCTTTATTTCAAAATATGCCTCATAAGAGAAGAAATCAGTCAGCCCCTCAGCCCGAAGAACCTTTAGGCGATCATGTTTCTCATGAGGAATTCAGGACCACATTTACCACTCTTGCTCAATCAGTCACTGCTTATAGTGAATGGCCAACAATTGTTTTAGCCAACCCATTGGCCAACTCAGCTGCTGCAAGGATTTGGGACTTCACCCGAATGAATCCTCCAACCTTCCTTGAGTCTAAGGTAGATAAAGACCCTCATAAATTCTTAGATTAAGTTCAAAAAGTGATAGACACCATGGGGTGACTACTATTGTGAGTGCTGAGCTAGTTGCATACCAGTTGCAGGATGTGGCTCATACTTGGTTCAAAAGTGGAAGTCCGAAAGATCAGATGATGCAGGTCCTTTAGAGTAGGAGGAGTTTGTCACTGCATTCTTAGACAGATTCTTTCCCCAAGAGCTTAAAGAAGCCAAGGTGCTAGAGTTCATCAACCTCAGGAAGGGCAATACGACAGTGAAAGAGTATTCTTTTAAGTTTACTCAATTAGCCAGGTATGCCCCTTATGTGGTTGTAGACAGTAGATCCAATATGAGTAAGTTCGCTTCAGGAGTGAACGACAACGTGGTTAATAAGTGCAGATCTGCCATGCTAAATAGTGATATGACCTTAGCTAGACTTATAACCTATGCTCAGCAGATAGAAGAGCAGAAAATTAAGCAGACGGAAAAGCAGAATAAGAGAGTGAAGACAGATAGTTTCAACTTCGCTCAGCCTAAATCTGAAGGAGAAAACCATTCTCAGTTTTATCCTAAGTCATCAGTTCCATATCTCTCTAAGCTAGTGCTCTAATTTCTAAGTTCAGAGAGGGTAACAAAGATAGAGTGCCAGGCTCTAATACCCAGGGATGTTAGTAGTGCCCGCACCTATCCTCTTTGCCAGACTTACGATAAGCACCATCAGGGTATGTGTAAAGCAGGTAGTGGTATTTATTTTGGTTGTGACAAGCCAGGCCATAAAGTTAGAGATTGTCCGCAGCCAGGTCCTCAAGGACAACAGAATCGCTCCTAAGCTCAGTCCGGTCGTCCAAATCAATAGGGTACCACTTTCAGTACTACTAATGAGCAATGCCCAAATCATCTTTATACTCTTCAGACTCGACAACATCAGGAAAGTTCTCCTGATATAGTTACTAGTACGTTACAGATCTTTCATGTGTATGTTTACGCTTTGCTAGATCTAGGAGCTTCCTTATCTTTCGTTACTCCTTATAAGGCTGTTGATTTCGGAATTAGTCTCGAAATTCTAGCAGAACCCTTTTCAATATCTTCCCCAGTGGGTAAAACCATCATAGCTCGGTAGGTATACAAGAACTGCCTGGTTATGATATTTCAGAAAGTCACGTCAGCAGATTTAGTTGAGTTAGAGATAACTGATTTTGATGTCATTCTTGGAATAGATTAGCTTCATTCCTGATATACCACAGCTGACTGCAGAAACAAAATAGTTCAGTTTCAGTTCCCAAATTAACCCATCCTAAAGTGAAAGGGTAGTGTATCCGCTTTCAGGGGTCAACTTATTTTCTACCTTCGGGCAAGGAAATTGATATCTAAGGGATGTGTTTATCATCTAGTTCATGTTAGAGATTCCAGTTCTGAGGCTCCAAGTCTCGAATCAATCCCAGGGGTGAATGAATATTCAGATGTCTTTCCCAAAGATCTTCTAGAAATTTCTCCCAAAAGAGAAATAGACTTTGGTATTGATCTTCTTTCAGACACTCAGCCTAACTCTATTCTTCCATACAGAACGGCACCAGCAGAACTCAGGGAACTGAAAGAACAGTTGAAGGATCTCTTAGATAAGGGATTTATCATACCAAGCATTTCCCCATAGGGCGCACCAGTCTTATTCATGCGCAAGAAAGACGGTTCACTCAGAATGTGCATAGATTACCGTCAACTTAATAAGGTTACGGTTAAGAATAAGTATCCTCTTCCCAGAATCGATGACTTATTTAACCAACTTCAGGATGCTAGTTATTTCTCTAAGATAGACCTCAGCTCCAGCTATCATTAGCTCAGGGTTAGAGAACGTGACATCCCAAAAATAGCTTTCCATATGCGGTATGGTCACTTCGAATTTCTAGTCATGTCATTTGGTCTTATCAACGCCCCAACCGCTTTTATGGACTTGATGAACCACGTGTTCAAGCAGAACTTCAACTTATTTGTCATAGTCTTCATAGATGATATTCTGGTCTATTCCCACACTGAGCGAGATCATGAAGACCATCTAAGAATAGTACTTCAGACTCTCAGAGATTATCAGTTATTCACCAAATTTAGTAAGTGCAAATTTTGGCTAAGATTCATAGCATTCCTTGGCCATATTTTTTTCGGTGATGGCATTAGAGTAGATTCTCAAAAGATCGAAGCAGTAAGAAACTGGCCTTGCCCTATTTCTCCATCAGATATCAGGAGTTTCTTGGGTTTGGCTGGCTATTACAGACGGTTTGTTGAAGTATTTTCTTCTATTGCATCTCCGATGTTTAGATTGACTCAGAAGAAAGTCAAAGTTCTAGTGGTCAGATTCATGCAAGAAGAGTTTTTGGGAATTAAAGACTCGACTCACTCATCACCAGTTCTAGCTCTTCCAGATAGTTCAGATGGTTTTGTAGTTTATTGTGATGCATCCAAAGTAGGCTTAGGTTATGTCCTCATGCAGCATGGTAAGGTCATATCCTATGCCTCCAGACAGCTTAAACCCCATGAGAAGAATTATCCTACTCATGATCTTGAGTAAGCAGCTGTAGTATTTGCCTTAAAGATTTGGATGCATTATCTCTACGGAGTTCATGTAGACATCTTCACAGATCATAAGAGCCTTCAGTATGTCTTTTCTCAAAAAGATCTCAATTTTCGTCAGAGAAGGTGGTTAGAGCTCTTAAAAAATTATGACATAAGTGTCCTCTATCATCCGGGCAAGGCCAACGTAGTGTCCGACACTCTCAGTAGACTGTCCATGGGTAGTATTTATCATGTTGATGATAGTAAGAAGAAGTTAGCCCAGGAATTCCACCAGCATGCTAGACTAGGCGTTCGCTTAGTCAACTCTTCAGAGAGCGGTGTATATGTTCAGAGTAGTTCAGAATCATCTCTAGTTTCTGATGTGAAAGAAAAACAAGATAAGGATCCTAGCCTTGTCAAGCTAAAAAAGTTTGTTCATAATTAGAAAATAAAGGTTTTCTCCCAAGGGGGAGATGGTGTTCTTCGTTGTCAGGGTCATCTCTGTGTTCCAGACATAGATGACTTAAGGCACCGAATTTTTGCAGAAGCGCATGGTGCACGTTACTCTATTAATCTAGGGGCGACTAAGATGTACTGCGACTTGCGGGAAATTTATTGGTGGAGTGGGATAAAAAGATATATTGCAAAGTTTGTGGCTAAGTGCTCTACATGTCAGCAAATTAAGATAGAGCATCAGAAGCCTAGTGGTTCTATGCAGGAGTTCAGTATTCCTACTTGGAAGTAGGAAGTTGTGAACATGGACTTCATGACGGGTTTGCCTCTAACTCGTCGCCAGCATGATCCACTCTGGGTCATTATAGACAGAATGACCAAATCAGTTTTTTTCCTTCCAGTTCATACCTCTTATTCAGACGAGGATTACGCCAAGTTCTACATCAAGGAGCTGGTCAGATTGCACGATTTCCATTGTCTATTATCTCAGACAGAGATACCCAGTTCACCTCTCATTTTTGGAAAGCATTCCAAAAGGGTCTTAGTACCCAAGTTCATCTCAGTACAACCTTTCATCCTTATAAAGATGGTAAAAAAGAAAGGACCATTCAAACTTTGGAAGATATGTTAAGGGCATGTGTAATAGCTTTTAAGGGTAGTTGGGATGACCACTTGCTTTGATTGAATTTGCATACAACAATAGCTATCATTCCAGTATTCAGATGGCTCCATTCGAAGCTCTCTATGGTAGGATATGTAGACCTCCAATCGGTTGGTTCGAAGTTAGTGAAGCCTCAGTCATAGGTCCTGACTTAGTATTCGACACCTTATAGAAAGTTCAATTAACTAGAGAAAGACTTTGGGCTGCTCAGAGCCGACAGAAGTCTTATGCAGATGTTCGTAGAAAGGATCTCGAGTTTGAGATTGGTGATCATGTCTACCTCAAAATCTCTGCTATAAAGGGAGTGAAGAGATTCGACAAGAAAGGAAAACTCAGTCCCCGATATGTCGGTCTCTTCAAGATTCTCAGTTGTTTCAGCAACGTAGCTTATGAGCACAAATTGCCTTCAGATCTAGCCTCAGTTCATCTAGTCTTTCATGTCTCTTTGCTTAAGAAGTTCTAGGTGACCCATCAGTCGTAGTCCTTATTCAGAGCATCGATGTTCAGAACAGCCTCTCTTATGAAGAGATTTCAGTTGAAATCCTAGACTATCATACTCGTAGATTGAGGAACAAAGAAGTCCCTCTAGTTAAAGTTCTTTAGCGAAATCAAGCCATCGAGGGAGTTACTTGGGAAGCAGAAGCAGATATGCGTATCAAGTACCCTCACCTCTTCCCCACCAACTCAGATCAAGCTCAAGGTAGTAGTTCTCCTTAAGCTTATTCAGTTTCATGATTAGTGTACATTACTAACGTAGTATTCAGTCTCATGTTCATGTTCCCATGATAAACTTGGTATCAAGTACCACCGCATATTCAGTTATGTATTCACGTCTCAGATCAGTTATATAGTTATACATCAGACATACATTCTCATTGTGAGAAAATTTAGTTCTTCAAAATTTTCAGGTATGCATTTATGAATCAGTTACACATGCATTAGATATGTATGTTTAGTATGTTAGGTTCAGCTGGTCAGTCACATCCGTCATGAGATCAAGTTCTATTTATTCATGTTCAGCGCATTTTTTCCCTCTCAATCAGTCTCATTCGAGGATGAATGTTCTCAAGGGAAGATATTGTAATACCCGTGCTTTTTCTTAACTTCAAAATCATCTCAAGGATGTTAGAACTTGATTTGAAATAAGAATTCATTCTTATACATATGGTATTTCCATAATTTTCACTTCCTATCACATGGGAAATTGAAAGCTTTCCATCGATATATAATTCGCCCAAATCCGACACCCGAGCGAAGAGTTAGAGCCTTTTTAGTGAGATAGTATTTGACCTGAGCCTTCAGCGCGTCACGGAGATAGCTCAAATGGCAATTGTCAAATTCCAGTATTTCTCCACGATACTGGCATATCACGCCAAACTTCCAAGTCATAGATAAGGTGGTAACATGATAGCTCTGCATCGCGCCACCGTGTAGTTTCCCAATTGTCAATTTCCAGTGACATGGCGCGATAATGCCGCGTTGCGCCAAGGGCCCAACTCTGGAAATTTTACTAAAAATTTAATGACGTGTCCATAATTAAAAGGGTCAACTTCCTACCCCTATATAATCCCTTTAACACGTGATTCAGCCACTTTTCACCCAAAATATATTAGTTTCTCTCAAGTTTATCTAATGAACAAACTAGGGTTTCTATTGGAGATTCAAATTCTGAAAGGTTTCACCATCAATCTTCACGAAATCATGATCAAAGGTATGCATAGTGTTCATTCATGGGCTTCTTTCGTCTATGAAGTCCAAGAATCCTTTTTAACTACAGGTTATAGATTTTCTTCATGTTTTCATGCTTCGTATGTTCTCTTTCATGTTGATAAATGAGGAATTAATATCTATCCCATGATTTCATGATAAATTCCATGTGGGTTGATTAGTATAGATAAAGATTTACGAAATCTCATGACTAAAACCTGGTATGATGGAATTGGAATTGAAGCATGATGTTTAATTGTTGTATAATGTGTTAACATGTACTATGCCTGCCATATGTTTGATAAAATGCCTAGATGAAGGAATATTGTCTAACTAGCATGATATCATGAAATCCCCATGTATGTACAAGTTCATGCCTATTACATGTTTGATGAAACGCTCCTATGAATGTAGTATGTATTATGATGTTAGTCAAGTCTTCAAGTAAATCATGCTATGTCAATTTCCTTCTATCGAGTTTTGAGGGTACTTGTACCCGAAATGTTAGCTGTGTGACTAGAGTCATTTCATGTTTTCACAATACTCTCATTCAAGCTATGAACTCTTCAGGAAAAATCTTCATGATCTCATGACTCAGTCAGTTGTCAAAAATCAGTAGTATTTCATTAGCCATGGAAATTCAGTAACTCAGTCCATTCTCAGTTCAGTTCGGTAAATCATGTTCAGTGTCCATTCAGATGGGAGTAGGAATTAGCACCGAGTGAACCCAAGAATGGGGACTCACCTGTTATACGAGGGTGTAATTCCTAAAAGCAATCCTTGCATTTTAGAACTATGTAGCCAACATAGGTTGAGACATCGTAGCCTGCTATATGAGGGTAGATGAAGTGGCTTAACCTATTATGTGAGGGTTCCCACCATTCTCGCTAGAGTTACCTGTTATATAAGGGTTACTCATATGTTGTCTTTACCAGTGGCATGGTATTGAGACCCTTCCAATCAAGGTATAGATTGGACCCCAGCTCAGCTATCATAGTACCTTTGGGGCATATCGGTTAGCTAATACTTCCCACAGTTTCATGTTATAGAATCAGTACTGTCAGATACAGTCAATTAGTCTCATTAATAGAACTCAGATATTTCTTCAGATTTCAGGACTGTCAGACACAGTCAACTCAGATAGTTCCATTAGATTCAGGACTGTCAGCTACAGTCACCCATGTTATCAGTTATACTCAGATACAGTGACCCATGTTATCAGCATTATTCAGATATAGTCCTTAATGTTATCAGTCATATCAGTTAATAGCATGTCACGTTATCAGTCTACCTACTTAGAAATCATGAAAATCACGTTTTCAGCTACAGTTACGCTTTTATGCATGTATTCTCACGTTCATGTTAGAAGATCAGTTAGCATTATTCATGCATGCAAACCCTTGCATATAGCCTACCTCACATGTATACTCGGTACATATGTACTGACGCATTCGCACTATGGTGATTTTTTTTATGTTACACCATAGGTTCAAAGACACAAGTTCCAGATCAGCAGTAGATTCCAGATTTAGCAGTCAGAGTAGAAGTGAGTCCTCATCCTTCGAGGACATAATGATTTTCTAGTATCTCAATGGTTAGCTTATTAGTTGGAGTTAGTTGGGGACATGTCCCATCAACTCCTTATTCAGATTCTTCAGACAGTAGAGACTTCCAGACGAGATGCAGACAAGATACAAACTATCATATTTGAGACTTCAATTTTGTTTTGGGTATTCTATTATCCCACACAGATGTTATGTTATTCAATTATGTTCATGATCGAACCTTATGGCCTTTCAGTGCATGTTTCTGCAATATTATGTTATCTTATATAGTATACAGGTACAGATATCAGTCATGGGTTAGCTTGTGGTCCTTCGGGGTCATAAGCACCGTGTAGCATTCCGGTTCAGCAAATCGGATCGTTATAGTGGGCTAATGACTTGTGTAATAGTATTGTTCCTTAAACATTTTTCTGTAGCATTGTTCGAACTTATTTTGGGCTATTGGGCGAATTATGTGAAAAATAGAACTATAGGTGTAGGCCCCACATTTAGTCAAAATGATCTCAGATAAAAGTTATGATGATTCCATTGAGTCCCAAACATCGAATTTGGTGTGGTAGAATATTTTATTTACGCGTACGGGGTTCTGAATGAATCCCGAGCACCCGATCGAAGTCCATTCTAGACTTACCAAAATTTGGAGCATTAGGTTATTGATGCAATTGCTTAAGCGAACATATTGTCGCTTAAGCGAACCCCGCGTATGCGATATATTATCGCCTTAGCGATATTAACTATTTGGTTAATGTCCGCTTAAACAATCATTGAGCTCGCTTAAGTGGGTATCACTTAAGCGGCTTGGGGACCGCTTACGCGATACTCATCCTCAAAGCCAGATCCATAAGCGATATCTGTGTTGCCTAAGCGACTGTAGCTTAAGCGATAAGGTGATTGCTTATGCGACACCTATCACAATTTAACCCTCTTTCTACCCAATTTTTGAATACTTCTTCCACCATTTTTACACCAAATTGAGAGATTGGAGAGAGGAAAAAGTGGAAAATCATCCACATGGGTTAAGGTAAACTAACCTAACTTATCTTGGTAATTTCCCATTAGTTTTCCTATCAATTTTCATCCTAGTTCTTGGTAAAATTCTTAGAAATTAGAGCTTGAATTCTTAAACTTTGAGGGTTGATTTGAGACTCGACTTGTGCAATTTTATTACTTGTTTTATTATCATCACTCATTTCATATTCTCTATTACTTTTTAAGAAACACCAAGTTATTTATACGTTGGTATGACAACTTAAATGAAAAAAAATCCAAAAATCTAATGCAAATAATTTGATTTGGTAATTAAAAAATCCAAACCAACCCATCTATGTACCCCTAGTGAACAGTAATGACAATGGTATTTTTATATTAAAACCTTTAGGGGCCTTTTTTTTGACCCTTTTGCTTTTCTTATTTTTTTCCTTTTTCAAATATTTTATTTTTAATATACAAGTTTTTTCTAACTTGTTGGTCCCGTTCACATGGTTTAATTCCACTATTTTTTTGAAAAAATAACTTAAACAAATTCCACTATTTTTTTTAAAAAAATAACATAAACAAACACCTTAACTTACCATATTTATACAAATTCCTACTCTTACAAAATAAATATTGTTATGAAATATAAAAGCAAGAACAAGAAGAATAAATAGAGAGAGAAGAGGGAGACTTCTTTATTTCCCTTGATGGTTGAGAGATCATCAAAATTGAAAATACAATGAACAAAACTCCTCTATTTATAGAAAAAAAATACTCCTAGTTTCTGACTAAAAGACAGATACTTCAAATCCTGATAGATATCAACTATATCTTGATAGATCTTATTAGATCTTATCTATATTCTTGATAGACATTCACTATAATATAAATACATTTATAACACCTCCCTTGAATGTCTAATTGATAGGTAATGTACCTCGTTAAAACCTTACTAGAAAAAACACAGAGACAAAAAAATCTAGCGAAGGAAAAAGAGTACACATGTCTAATAATATATATATAGGCTGCCTCATTAAAAACCTTACAAGGAAAATTCAGTGGAATAAAAACTCATAAGAAAAAAAGAGTACGAGTCATATTAACTCTCTCTAATGAGAACATCCTTAAACCTTTGAATCCCGATCTTGTACACCATATTCTTGAAAGTTGCAATTGAAGGAGACTTGGTAAATAAATCAGCCACATTGTCACTTGAATGAATCTGTTGGACGTTAATATTATCATTTTTTTGTAGCTCATGTATGTAGAAAAACTTTAATGAAGTGTACTTCGTTCTATCTCCTTTTATGAATCCTCCATTAAGATATGTTATGCATGCTGCATTATCTCTATATAAAATTGTGGGTACATTGTCACATTTCAAATCACATTTTTCTCGAATGAGATGTATCATGGACCTCAATCACACAAATTCTCGGTTCACTTCATGAATAGCTATTATCTCAGCATGAATCAATGAAGTGGCTACGATAGACTGCTTTGTATATCTCCAAGATATGACAGTATCCCCACATGTGAACACATTGCATGTTTGAGATCGAAATTTATGCGGGTTAAATAAATACCCAACATCAGCATAATCAACAAGATCAGGACTGTAAGTTTTAGAATAAAATAAGTTTATGTCTTTTATTCCATTTTGATGTCTCCTAGTATGAACAGAAATATACCTTGCTAACAAATTAACTAAAAATGCTATATCAGGCCTTGTAGTATTTGCAAGATACATTAGTGCACCACTTGCACTAAGATATGGTACTTCATAATCAATCCAAATTGATATATTTCTCATTTCAGTAAATAATCTATTGCTTTTGAAAAATCTCCAAGAGTTCCAATAGTTTTCAAGCTATAAGCTTATACAGTATAAGAATTCTAAATAAGTTTCCCAGAAACTTTTATATGCTTCAAGTATTTTGAATTCTTAGAAAGTTTCATATAAATTTTGTCAAGTGACAATATTCAACATTTCATATGTGACATTTTCAAGTGTCTGGACTGCAAATCAAATAAATTTTACACTTACCAAGATGCATCATTTCATGTTACTTGATAAATGTTTCTACATCAGCATGTAGAATTCTGATCCTCATAATCTTTTATAATATTGCATTAATATTGTATCAAAGATGTCATCGATGATATATCATTTTATATCGGTTCACAATGTGACATAACATTTTGAGGTCTCATCACTTCATTAATTTCAGGTACCTGAACCTTTTATAAGGTTTCATGAAATGTTATGTCATAGGCTTTTCAAGTGCACATTGCCTTCTTATTATGATTGTTTGCTCCTTATACTTTTCAAGGATTATTTCAAGAAACTGATTGGTCTACCACGTTTCATGTTTACGTAGACTTTTTCCTTTAGGGACACAACATAAGAGAACTTGAATCTTAAATATGAGATTAAATTTGAGTCAACAGATGCTTCCGACATTTGACTTGAATTATCTTTTGAATTAGGATCTGATGATAATTCCTAACATATTTCATAGCTTCTTATAATCTTCCTCTGATTTAGGAAAATTAACATACATCCTCCATCTTCTTTGAGGAATTCATATTTGTGCATCATGGTATATTCATTAATCGTATACCGTACATCAAAACTATTAGATAGAATAGTTAGTGCCTGACCTTAAATCAATTGAGAGGGAATAAATAATCATAATTTATTGGTCTAATGCATACAAGTGCTATTGTCTCCAACATATAATATTTCAAACCAACACATGAAGCTTTGTTCTCATTAGTAATGGTTTAGAAATTTATCGAAGGCATTTAATGCCAAAACATCATCATCAAGATGAATTATCTTGATTACCCAATCTGAAAGTTATGCTCTTAAATCAATTTTATTAAGCAAGCAACTTTATGAATGTCAAACTGCAGGCTGATGAAAAAAACGTGCATGTGATTATCTTATTGATGCATCTTTTCAAAACATATCACATGATCGGTGAATGAGCTCTTATTTACCTTTTATACTTTTCAGATTTTGAGGGATCAAATCCCAACATTAGTTGGTCCAACCAACTTATCATGAGAGCAAGCAATATAGATAATTTTTGAAGAATCTTCCAGTTCTTCATTACATGTCCAATACTCAATATGCACATCTTCGAGATGTCACAATTGTTCATGTCAATTTATGAACTTTTATTCTAGTAAACTCCAAGTTTACCAAGACAGGTACTTTTTTCTTTAGTAAATTTCAGATTTACTATTACGTGAATAAATTTCAGATTTACTACTTTAGAAGTAGATTTCAAAATAAATCTTCTTAGTTATTCTGCCTCTTTCGGATGTGAGTTGTCATACCATCACAATCTAGTACATGTTTGTATTAATAAGTTTCTCATTCCCAGAAATGGAATATAATCGTGCCTTAAGCCTATCAGATTTTGATAGCTTATTATCTCTTTCATAATATTGTTACTTCAGGAGTAAATCGAGGTATACATATAATGTAGAGAATTTTTCTCTAACATATCTTAGTCATAATAAGTGTGTGAAAATATTATCACTTTTGATGATTATTATTATATCGTCCTTCTATGCTTATATTCGTACGTTTAATCATCTGTCTTCTTTCAAATATATTAAGCATTGCTACCACATTCACTTCAGGAAATGGAACATATTCAATGATACAAGTTTCATGACTTTTCATAAAATACACATTATTTGCCTTAGCCATCATGATATTAAAATATGGCGCATTGAGATTCAAACTCAACTTCTTATCCATATAAAGGCATTTTAGGCAAAAATCGATCGGACTTGAACCCAACATCTTATCAGTATGATGCATCGGTACTCTAACCCGATGTCTTATAATTTGTGAGATGAAATTAAATTAATCATCATATCCTCAACGAATAATATAATATACCAAAGAAAATAGAACTCAAACTTGAGCCTATAACAATACCGCCACTTTTAATAGACATCTTTAAGCAAATCATTATAATAAGAAAAGTACTGAAATAAATGATATGCAGTAACATGAGATATAAGTGACATAAGTTAGTACGAACACACCTAATATCGTATAATACTAAAATAAAGACTTTTACCTTTATTTTAATATATGTAAGGTCATATTACGAACACAAACAGAGAAAGAAATTCTCTTAATATCCATTAGCCTATTGACAATATGATAACTTGTTTTCTTTTCTTTTTCTAAATCAAAATTGTACCTTCAAAGATTATTGACGGATAATCTCTCTAACATCAATTAAAGTATATATCTTAACTAATTAGGGATTCGTGCCGATAATGTGTTATAAAATAATAAAGAATAAAGAAGAAGAATAGAGAAAGAATAGAGAGTAATTCTTATTTCTCTTGAGGAATTCTTGAGGGGTTTCTTGATGGGGTTTATTACAATGAAGGAAATTCCCTTTATTTATTGTGGAAAACTAACCTTGGTTTCTGACTAAAAGATAAATACTTCAAATCCTGATAGATATCAACTATATCTTGATAGATCTTATCTATATTCTTGATAGACATTCACTATAATGTAAATACATTTATAACAAATAAAAAAGTTTTAACTAATTACTCTCTCCGTCCCAAATTACTCGTCCCAAATTAAGATAATACATTGATTAAAAATAATAATTTACCATGCTTAGTTTACCATAGTACCCCTATTAAATGATGTTTACATTTTAATTTGAAGAAAAAGTAATTAATGCAAAGGGTAAAACATGATTTTTTTTGTCTCTTCTTGATTAATGAAAAAAGACAAGTAAAATGAGAAATTAAATTAGAGAAATTTGGGATGGGTAATTTGAGACGGAGGGAGTATGTATCTTCGTTGGATGTATCAACAGGTAATTATGTATCTCGATAGACCCAAAATTGAAAAAATATATATCTTCGTTGAATGAATTATGTATCTCAACAGACTCAAAATCGTAAAAAATATATCGAGAGCTAATTATGTATCTTTATAAAGAAAAAAATGTATCTTTGTTGGATGTATCGGGAGCTAATTATGTATATCGATTGATCCAAAATCAAAATTTTCAGTGCTCATGTAAAATATTAGAATTTTCTGTTATTAAACTCCAAAAAGTTGAAATTTATATTTTTTGTCCCTATTTTTTCATACGAATAATTTTTGAATATGGTCACTTGGGCATAATATTTACAAAGAAACTAGCCCTCCTTTATCAAAATTACAAGAAATGGCCATTTGGCCTTGTTGCTTCTTCTTCTTCCTCCTTTCACTTTAGTCATTAATGACTTCTTGTTCCTTCTTTTTTCTTCTTTGTTCTTTCTTTCTCCTCATTCTTTTTCCTTTTCTCTTTGCTACTTTCAGTCTCTTTTCTTTTTCCATGATCAACTGGCCATTAAAGTTTTAAAGCTTGATTTGAAAATTTGATGTGTCGTAAATGTGAATCGTTTTGATCAAATCATATACCAAAAGACTTGAAACATTAAGAGAAGCTCATATCTAAAATTTGAAATTGTTTAACGTAGATTTTGAGTTGGACGAATTTAAATATAAAGAATTCAAGTACTTGTAAAATAGAAGAACGTTGTTTTTATTTTGTAAAACTTCTGTTCACACTGAATCACAAGACTCAGTAAGACTTCCATTCACGTAATCTTATCAATTTAATAAAGATATACTACAAATTACAGTTGAGAAGAAGACATAGAAGTATCATACACTTTGGAAGAAAACACACACGCGCGCATATATAGTCTAAAAGGCCTCGTTAGAAAAGTTTAGCTAGCAGAAACCTCTAACACTTAAAATGACGAAGATATTAAATTGCTTGATAGATTGAAAGTAACCACGAGAAGTTGCTTTCTATTATGACTTTCTACTATTTAGTATGATTAATACCCCAATTTAAATATAATTCTTATTTTATAATAAAGAAATAGGAAAAGCAAAAGAATTTCATTAATATTTTTTGTTGCTTTTTTATTTTTTTTCTAATTGTTTCTCTATTTTTTTTAAAAATAAATATTTATATTATTTTATTATTTTATTATCCTTTTATTTATTAAGGTGGGAACGTATTATAGTCAAATAAATATCGATATTGATACATTACATATCATTAAATCATTATTTATAAAATATTGATACACATTTATACATCATCTATGCATTATATATATATTACATGACCAATTATACAATATCAATATATATTTATACACATTTATACAATATTGACACATCACATATACACTGCATAACTATTTATACATCATATACACATGTTCACACACTATTTATACAATATTGTACATGTTTATAAACCATTTATACAATATCGATACATTACATATACACTACATACTATTTAAACAATATCGATACATTACATATACACTACATACTATTTAAACAATATCGATACATTACATATACAATATTTCAGAAGTTACATATGAATTTTCCTTAGAGGTGTCAAGTGGGCCGGGTCACCCGGCCTGGTAAGCCCTAGGGCTTTAGGGTTCCGGGTCCCGGGCCGGTTATTTTTTTAAAATGGGCCCGGCTAACCCGGCTGCCCGGATACCTTTTTTTTTTTTTTTTTTTTTTTTTTTTAAAAAAGAAGATTTTGGGCCAAACTAGCCATTGGCCCAACGGCTATATAGCCGTTTTTAGGTCCAAACGGCTAGTTTGGGCCCATTTATTAAAAAAAAAAATTAACTTTAAAAAATATTTTTTAATCCCAAAAAATTCTATAAATACCCTACAACTTCAATTCATTTTTCACACAATTTTTCACTCTCTCAAATCTCATTCTCTCTCAAATCTCAATTCTCAAATATTCAATATATTTAATTTCTTAAAGTGAACACTTTAAGAAATT